>NC_091951.1:195498736-195673736 GCF_031021105.1 Erythrolamprus reginae | reverse complement strand
CAACTCCCCCCTGGTTAAGAAGGGAGCGGGTCACCCTAAACAGAGCGGCCGGGCGGGATTCCGCTGATGCAATCAAGGCGGCATGGTACGCACATCTTGCCGCCTTGAGCGCCACTTTGTAAGTCTTAATAAAAGCTCTTACAAGTGTTCGATCAGATTCAGACCTACTCTTCCTCCATCGCTTCTCTAGACGTCTCTTTTGGCGTTTCAACTCCCGGAGCTCCTCGTTGAACCATGGGGCTCTACGGGGTCTAGCGCCACAGAGAGGTCGCAAAGGCGCAATCCGGTCAAGAGCCTCCGCAGCAGCCCTGTTCCAGGCCTCCGCAAGAGACTCCGCCGAACTGTGGACGAGTGCCTCTGGAATAACCCCAAGCGCTGTCTGAAAGCCCTCTGGGTCCATCAGGCGTCTGGGGCGGAACATCTTCATTGGTTCCGCCTCCCTGCGAGGAAGGATTGGAGCCAGGAAGTCAAGCCGTAGTAGAAAATGGTCTGACCATGACAAAGGCAACACTTCTAAGCCCCTTAGTCTCGGACCATTACTCAATTGCTCGGAAAGGAATACCATGTCAGGTGCGTGCCCTCCCTCGTGAGTCGGACCCTGTACTACTTGAGTCAGGTCCATGGCTGTCATGGTGGCCATGAACTCCTGTGCCAACCCAGAGGTTTCGCCGAGTGATGGCAGGTTGAAGTCCCCCAGGACAATAAGTCCGGGGAACTCCACCGCCAACCTGGATACCTCCTCGAGTAGCACAGGCAGGGCTTTTGACACGCAGCTGGGAGGCAAGTACGTGAGAAATAAGCCCACCTGAACCCCTAAGTCCAACTTCATCAAGAGAGACTCGCAACTCGCAATTTCCGGAGCAATGAGTCCACGTAGGCAAAGGCTCTCCCTGGCTATAATAGCCACTCCTCCCCCCCCTTCCCTGGGGTCGAGGTTGATGCCATATCTGAAACCCAGCTGGGCAGATTTCAGAGAGAGGAACACCTCCCTATGGGCCCAGCCAGGTTTCAGTAATACATGCCAGGTCGGCCTCCTCATCCAGGATCAGATCCCGGATGAGGAGAGCTTTATTTACCACCGACCTGGCATTGAGCAGCAGCAACCTGAGCCCAGGGCCAGAGTTACACTCACCACCAGTATCCAAGATTGGGCTCACAGAGCCAGAACAAGGGATCGTTATTAAGCAACGATCCCTCGTTCCCCTGGAACGGCTAACTCTGTGGCCCCCGCCATATCTGCCTCTCCCCAGCAACACTGGAATATTCCGACCCTCTGCCACCCCAGAGATCGGTGCCCCTTCCTCTCCTGTCTCCCGAGCGTCAGGTGGGCCAAAAGTGTCATTCATACTATTTTCATTCATCTCATGCATACCACAACCCCACCCACTCCAACCGTCACACTCACACCAATCATTCATCCTATGCACAATATTACATACACCCCAGTCATCCATTCATTAAGAAGCCCCCCCAATAATATTAAGATTAAATTAGCAATAATTAAAATAGATTAACTTGATTATTAAAATACAGTAAGAAAAATATCTAAATTTATCAAATTTAAAAACTATAAATATTATATATATATATATATATATATATATATATATATATATATATATATATATATATATATATATGTAGATTGTTCTGAGTTCGGGTTTTGCCCTGTGTAATATTTTGCATGTTTATGCGACGTTTCGGCGAAATCATATTCACCATCATCAGGCTAAAGTTCCAATCTTTGTGTTGTTGTAAAATGGAATGTTAGCAACTGACATTTCTTCCTAGTATATAGTGTGGGGGTGGAGATTTGTTTTGAATGTAGCAAATAGATTGGGTGATTATGTTTCAGTGATCTGATTGGTTGGTGTAATCATAATTATTAGAAGGAATGACATGGAGATTTTTATGAAGTGTTTTGTTTAAGGCTGATTTCCAAATATCAAATTTCTAAAATCATAATTATTAGAAGGATTGACATGCTGATTATTATGAAGTGTTTTTTTTGTTTAAGGCTGGTTTCCAAATTTCTGGTAGTCGGGACGTGTCATCTCTTTTATTTATGCAAAGGGGTCTCCTCTCAATCTCTATAGCTTCTAGAGCAATTCTTCTGTATAAATTCTCTGTTTTGTGGAGTAATTTAGTTTTTTCAAAGTCAATTTCGTGCCCTGTTTTTTTAATGTGCTGGACAAGGGAGGAGGTCTTTTCTTCTTTTTTGACTGCATTCACATGTTCTGCTATGCGTTGGCTCACTCTTCGGTTAGTTTGTCCAATGTATGTGGCTGCACATGTTTTGCAAGGGATTTCATAGATTCCTTGGTATTCCAATTGGATTTTATCTTTGGGGCTCCTTAGGATATTAGATATTTTTGGGTTGGTGCAAAATGAAGTTTTGATGTTATGTTTGTGCAGAATTTTACTAATTTTATCCGTGGTGCCTTTGATGTAAAAAATATCAACCAAAAAATATCTAATATCCTAAGGAGCCCCTTTTTCTAGCACTATGTGTTCACTTTCCTATTAAAAACACTTCCCTCCTGGACCTTATTTAACCCTTTAATATATTTAAATGTTTCGATCATGTCCCCCCTTTTCCTTCTGTCCTCCAGACTATACAGATTGAGTTCATTAAGTCTTTCCTGATACGTTTTATGCTTAAGACCTTCCACCATTCTTGTAGGCCGTCTTTGGACTCGTTCAATTTTGTCAATATCTTTTTGTAGGTGAGGTCTCCAGAACTGAACACAGTATTCCAAATGTGGTCTCACCAGCATTCTATATAGCGGGATCATATTTATTTATTTATTTATTTATTTATTTATTTATTTATTTATTTATTTATTTATTTATTTATTTATTTATTTATTTATTTATTTATTTATTTATTTATTTATTTATTTATTTATTTATTTATTTATTATTTGTTTGTTTGTTTATTTATTCATTAATTCATTTATTTATTCATTCATTTTATTTTATTTATTATTAGTTCAATTTCTAGGCCTCCCTTCTCCAAGGACTCAGGGCGGCTTACAATATAAATAATACATAAAAACATGTTAGAAATTGAAAATTTTAGGCTAAATTATAAATTAACCCCAATAAAACATTTTAAAATCTTTCCAACCCGACTCATCCCAACATTCATACCATCCATTCAATCTCCACTCATACCAAGGCTGGAGCAGTGTGTCCAAGCTCAATGGCCCCAGGTCCGCTGGCAAAAGTGCGTTTTAAGCATCTTCCAGAAAATCGGGAGAGTGCGAGCGGTGCGAATCTCTGGGGGAAGTTTGTCCCACAGGGCCAGGGTCCCCACAGAGAAAGCTCTTCCCCTAGGGACCACCAGCCAACATTGTTTGGTTGACAGGACCTGGAGAAGGCCAACTCAGTGAGCCCTAGCAGGTCTCTGGGATACATGAGGCAACAGAAATGTCACACACGCGTGTGAGAGAGCACATGAATTGGTAGCAAAATTATGTAGAACCCACCACCGATGAGGTTGGTGTGGTGGCTGTGGCCTGCTGTTCCAGGCAGCAGGGCTTGCAACAGGTCTGCTTCTGAGGCTCTATGAGAAAATGGTATTGCTCAAGACAGGATACAAAACAACTTCACTCTCTTTCAGTTTTACAAAATCAGTGGGCAAGAATCATTCCTATTTGCTCACGTGTAATCTCCTAGTTGACTATAGCTTCTATGACACAGGTACAGCCTCTGTGGGCTGGATGCATCACATGCTGGCCACCCCACCCCCAATTTAACAAAGGGGGCAAAGGATGTGATACATCACATGGTCACAATGTAATGCCGTGTGTTTGACACCCCTGCTTTATGAGATGAGGCAATTGGGTCCATTTGGTGATGATTAAATCCCTGATGAGCTGGTGGTTTCCTCCTCTTCAGTAAGTCATTGCTCGACCCTTGTCAGGTGCAAGCAATTGGAACAGCTCTTAGGCCTAGGTCAAGTGGTTTCTTTATTGTTGATTCACCAGTTCACAGGCATCTCACAAGACTTTCTGCTTTCCCCTGGAGAACCTCATACAGATCTAAGTGTTTGATCTCATACAACTTATAGAGTCCCAGTTGAAATATATCTCAACTTCCCTTACTCTACCAGAACCTCCTTCCTTTCAGCTGTTGATTCTATCAAAGCCCAACACTTCTGGACAATTTTTATGCAATCTCTAACAGAGCCTTTTTAGGAATAGTTGATGAGAAAGTGATCAGATTGCAGATTTAGAATAAGGGGATTATTTGGACCCATTTCTAGTAGGCTAGATTTGGCACTCACAGATGATTTTGGGTGGAGACTGGATGGAAGTGGTACAGTCATCCTAATTTTCTTTGATCATTAAGCAGCTTTCAGTATCACCAATCATCGCCACCCTGAGTCCGTTGGAAAAGGGCGGCATATAAATCTAATCAATTCAATTCAATGATGCCCCTCTAAACTGATTATGGGAATTGGGAGTGGAAGACAGTTTGTTATAGTGGTTCTCTTTTCTCCACTAACGGCATCGAGGAAGGGAAGAGATTGAACTCAAACACCTGGTTTGTGAGTTGCTGTAGGAACTCACTTTGGCCCCTCCTGTGCAAGGTCTACAAGAAGGTACTATATGAGATCATCTGTCAACATGACAACACCAAGTATCAGGAATATGGCATTGATACTCAGTTATAGGTCAATCAGGTGATGATATCATTGTCTCATCCCAATACATAGAATAGAATAGAATAGGATAGGATAGGATAGGATACAATAGAATAGAATTTTATTGGCCAAGGAATTTGTCTTGCTTCATATGCTCTCAGTGTACATAAAAGAAAAGATAAGTTCATCAGGATCATAAGGGACAACACTTAATGATAGTCAAGGGACAACACTTAATGATAATCTAGGTACAAATAAGTAATCCAATCATATTAGGAACCAGTCAATATAAATTGTAAGGATACAAGCAACAAAGTTAAAGCCATACAGTCATTTGTGGGAGGAGATGGGTGGTGGGAATTATGAGAAAATTAATAGTAGTGCAGATTTAGGAAATAATTTTACACTGTTGAGGGAATTATTTTTTTAGCAAAGTCATGGTGTTCAGGAAAAAACTCTTCTGTATCTAGTTGTTCTGGTGTGCAGTGCTCTATAGTGTCATTTTGAGGATAGGAGTTGAAACAGTTTGTGTCCACGATGTGAGGGCTCTGTAAATAGTTTCACAGCCCTCTTTTTGACTTGTGCAGTAGCCAGGTCCTCAATGGAAGGCAGGTTGGTAGCAATTGTTTTTTTCTGCAGTTCTAATTATCCTCTGAAGTCTGTGTCAGTCTTTTTGGTTGCAGAACTGAACCAGACAGTTACAGAGGTGCAGATGACAAAATAATAATAATAATATAATATAATAATAATATAATAATAATAATAATAATAATAATAATAATAATAATAATAATTCCTCTATAGAACTGTATTAGTAGCTCCTTGGAGGTGGAGATGATTTAAATGGAAAAAAACAGGCAACCCTGATAAGACTGACTATACAAGGCAAGGTTCTTCCTGCGCCAGGAATTTTTCATCCCAGATGGAATTGCACTTTCCTAGGCAGAATAGTATGAAATTTATGAGACTTCCTGGACTCATAACTCGTGCTTAAATTGGAAATGGAAGCTATGGGCAGAAAAAACCCTTGAAAGATTCTTTTAATGTCAATTGCACACTTTCTTAAATTGTAAATCCTTTCTCATTGTCATTTATATTGTATAGCATTATCCATGAATATAACATTTTTCAACCACCGATAGTCTCACTGTTGCATATCAATTGGTCTGCCTTAAATTCTGCATCACTTTACTCATCAAGTCTTTGACTTGGTTCCTTTCTGAATTCTATTTCAAGATATAGATCAGCTCCCGGAAATAGAAACATAGAAGACTGACGGCAGAAAAAGACCTCATGGTCCATCTAGTCTGCCCTTATACTATTTCCTGTATTTTATCTTACAATGGATATATGTTTATCCCAGGCATGTTTAAATTCGGTTACTGTGGATTTACCGACCACATCTGCTGGAAGTTTGTTCCAAGGATCTACTACTCTTTCAGTAAAATAATATTTTCTCATGTTGCCCTTGATCTTTCCCCCAACTAACTTCCGATTGTGTCCCCTTGTTCTTGTGTTCACTTTCCTATTAAAAACACTTCCCTCCTGAACCCTATTTAACCCTTTAACATATTTAAATGTTTCGATCAATTTTCTGAATTTTGTGTAACAGGTTTTTCAAACTGTTGAATTTCTCAGCATTCTGTCTTGATTTGTAATCCATTTTGAACTATTCTGCTTATTTGTAGATACTGAAACTGAAGATGTGGCTCTAGCAATTTGAAGGAGAAAATTTTGAAGTATTTCAGTTATTGTCCCTTCCTGATTACATTTCTTTGTACATTCTCTATCATGGAAATTACTATTTAATATCAAAGTAAGTTTAAATATATAATATAATATAATATAATAATATAATATAATATAATATAATATAATATAATAATATAATATAATATAATATAATATAATATAATATAATATAATATAATATAATATAATATAATATAATATAATATAATATAATATAATATAATATAATATAATATAATATAATATAATATAATATAATATAATATAATATAATATAATATAATATAATATAATATAATATAATATAATATAATATAATATAATATAATATAATATAATATAATATAATATAATATAATATAATATAATATAATATAATATAATATAATAAATAGAATGGAATGGAATAGAATGGGATAGAATAGAATAGAATAGAATAGAATAGAAGACTTGGAAGGAAATTTGGAGGTCTTCTAATCCAACCCTCTGCTTTGGCAGGAAATTTATTTATTTATTTATTCAATTTTTATGCCGCCTTTCTCCTCAGACTCAGGGCGGCTTACAACATGTTAGCAATAGCACTTCTTAACAGAGCCAGCCTATTGACCCCACAATTTGGGTCCTCATTTTACCCACCTCGGAAGGATGGAAGGATGAGTCAACCTTGAGCCAGTGATAAGATTTGAACCGCTGACCTACAGATCTATAGTCAGCTTCAGTGGCCTGCAGTACAGCACTCTACTGCACCACCCCGGCTTCAGACAAATAATTATCCAATATCTTAAAAACTTCCAGGGTTTGAGCAATCACAATTTCTGAAGGCAAGCTGTTCCACTGATTAATTGTTCTAATTGTCAGGAAATTTCTCCTTAGTTCTAAGTTTCTTCTCTCCTTGATTAGTTTCCATCCATTGCATCTTGCCCTACCCTCAGGTGCTTCTGAGAATAGTTTGACTCCCTCTTCTTTGTGGCAACCCATGAGATATCATTTAATATCAAAGTAAGAGGCCATAAATCAGGCCATAAATCAGGACTGTTGCTCTATCCATACTTTTACAATGCTATTTATTCATTTCTTTCTCTTTCTCTCATACATGCACAAACCCACATCTATTTATTTATCTATGCAGAATATCATGGTACTATGAACTATAGGGGTGTGTGGGGTGCTCAGGGAGGGGTAGCACCTCTGGTGTAGGGGCATGTTGTATCCTTTTATGGCAGTTCATTTAGGGCAGCTCATTCACCTTTGGTCCCCACCTGTCACTCAGCTCTCACTTGTGGCTCCTATTAGTTGTAGCATGTGCAGCGGCCACACCCCAGGCAACAGGTTTGACAGGCTGGCCAAACCAGTTTGATAGTAGCTGGTGGGTCATTGACCTTTGGCAAGATAGGGACTTGTCTATCCTGAGCATGTGAAGCTAGATTCTGGTGGACTGAGCAGATGAAGTCTACTAGAATAGGACAATGGTCATGAAGGCAGTCTCTGCAAGTGATGTGGTACGCTAAGAGCACGTCAAGACATGAAAGACGCCTTAGTCAATCACTAGGAAAAGGGGAACTCTGACTGCAAACTTCCTTTGCCTTGTGACTATATCCATCATTGGAAAAGGCTTCATGAGTAAACCTTGAAGCAAAATCCAAAGCCAGAGTCCCGGAAGCAGTTCTGATAACTCCTGCGACATAACTGGAACAAGTTGTATTGGCCTTTGCCATTCCATTGGATTATTTCAGAGACGTGGAGAGGGGGGAATCTGCTACTTGGGTAACAGTCTATCCTCCATACTAACCTACCCTGGCTTCATGCTTTGGGGTGTCCAGAGAATGATACCATGGTCTTTTGAGACTGAACGATGCCAATGCAATGAACTATACAATTGGCTGCTACTAATCTGCAAACAAAATCACAGAATGTTAGGATTTAAAGGGCCTTTTAATAATCCCCCTTACCCATACGGGAATGTACTATCTTTGAAGTCCCAGGATTTGAAGACAGGCTCAGGATCCAGATGGATCTTTGCAGACTTGAACACTGGGCCCAATCAAATAAAATGAAATTCAATGCATAGAAAAATAAACTCTTACATCTAGGTAAGAAAAGCCAAAGGTATATATATAAACTGGGTGAAACCACACTCAATAGCAGTGACTGCGAGAGAGATCTTGGAATCTTGGTGGACAACCAATTAAATACGAGCCAGCAATGTACAGCAGCAGCCAAAAAAGCCAATACAATCCTAACTTGCATTAACAGAGGGATACAATCTAGTATTAGGGAGGTACTAATACTACTCTATAAAGCCTTAGTTAGACCACATCTAGAGTACTGTGTTCAGTTTTGGGCACCAAACTACGAAAAGACATTGAAACTCTAGTGAAGGTGCAGAAAGGAGCAACCAGCATGATAAGGGGACTGGAAACTAAAACATATGAAGA
The DNA here is from genome assembly GCF_031021105.1 of Erythrolamprus reginae. NCBI lineage: Eukaryota > Metazoa > Chordata > Lepidosauria > Squamata > Dipsadidae > Erythrolamprus > Erythrolamprus reginae. Next base: position 195,664,898 of record NC_091951.1, on the reverse strand, counting down.
GGAAGGTACTGGACATGGCCTGTTTGGTGAAGAGAAGGATTAGGGGAGCCATGATAGCAGTGTTCCAATAGCAGAGGGGCTGCCACAGAGAGGAGAAGGTCAGGCTGTTTTCCAAAGCACCAGAAGGCCAGACAAGGAACAATGGAAGGAAGCTGACCAAAGAGAGATTCAACCTGGAAATAAGGAGGAACTTTCTGACAGTAAGAGCGATCAACCAGTGGAGCAGCTTGCCTGCGGAGGTTGTAAGAGTTCCAACACTTGAGACTTGTTTGAAATGGTATAGGGACTGCTGCTTGAGAGGAGAATTGGACTAGATAGACCTACTCTAATAAAAAAAAATTAAAAGTCATCTCTGACTTTAAGGACCCCAGTGATATTTTGCCAAATCCTCACACATTGCTAATGGATATGAAGATGTGTGCCTGAAAATATGTAGCTTGTCTAATGCTGCAAATTTTGTGGCTGAGAGGTGAGATTGTGTCAAAACTGACCTAGATCAACTTCTTAGTGATGCTATCATTTTAGCATCATGTTTTGAAGGTGTTAATGGGCATCCTATACAGATAAAAGCCCTTCCTAAATGAATTCACTACAAATAGCTGTATCTCAGCACACTTTTGTCTTATGGGCAGATGCGTGTGTCACAGTAGCTGCAAACAGGAATTTCCTGCTTGGATTGATTTCTATCAGACTAGAAGACATAGACTCATGCCTATGGCAAGGGTTGATATTGGTGGACACGCCTCTTCCCTTCTTGTGGGATGCTGTGTTATCTGTCCTTGAACCTCAAGCTCCTCCTAGCCTGTCTTCACATGAACCACCCATGTAATATATACTGATGTAGCAATGACAATTGACTGAAGTTGGCTGAGTCTGTTTCCTGTACCTCTTGGAGACTTAGCATCTGGGCTGCGGCGATAATGAAGAGTTGGACATTTCTCCTCCTGCCCCTAATGATTTCCAAGCTAGCATCTGGATGTAAGTTTGCTTGTAAATAGACCTTGTATTGTTTAGATGAATTGCAACCAGAGATGGTGGCTTCATAGTCTGATTCTTTAACATACTGAGAACGAACTTGCTAAAGGAACTTCAAACCTTAAGAAATACTTAAATGTCCATTCTTTGTAATCCCATATGGGAAGAAAGCTGAAGTCAGTTATGTATAGGCAGTGATGGCTAGGCTGTCAATCCACAATAAAGCCAAAAGGTAGAAAGCAGAAAACAAAGCTTTAGATCAGGTTTACATGGATGTTAGTTAAGTTTTTACATATTTTAAGATGATGTGTTAAAAAAGCCACAGCTGTACCGATTTTGTAATAGATGATTGAGTTGAGTGATAGGAAACTGAGGTTGAGTAATAGGAAAGATTCAGTATGACTAGATGAAGTATACGTGAATGTCAACATTCCCTTGCAGACATCAAGTCAGTGGACCTAGAAGGGAGGACAGTTCTCCAGCTTGTTTCATACAACTATGTAACTCAATCAAGTCTATTGCTAGTAGAAATTTGTAGATCAGGGTTGAATTGTTGGGTCTTTGGTATTCTCTTGGCTTGGTCATTTTCTTGCAGCTGTTTCATTACTGAACTAGATAACATCTTCAGTGCTAGGAGGGAGCGGTATTTGATCTCTGTTTATGTTCAGTGCAGGCAGGTGTTGCCGCTCTCACCACTATCAGTGCGCTGTGCATGCAGTTCTACATCTCCGGCATGCGCGTGTGCATGTCCGAGCAAGATTTTGCTCCCTGCACATATGCAGAGCTCCATTTTTGCTACTGATATAATGATGTTGACCATACCGGTAGTACAGTGGCTCGCCAACCTCTAACAGAGACCAAAGAAACATCTGCAGAAAAGCAACCAAGCTCAGGGAGTAACAAGGATTCCACAAACCTGTTGCTTTGGTAATTTTTCCTTCTATGGAAACCCTCACCTATAGTCCCTCAACCAGACACACACATACACAATGTATACAAGTGTACACACATACACACACGTACGGTATATACTGGGTTGTAATTTTCCCCCTTTTAAAATTATTTGTTTTATTTATATATTGCCATTTCACCTATGAACTTGGTGTCAGTTTTCTTACTATTACCGTAGCTTGCTGGATGGAGAGCCCTCATTGTTGATTGTAGACTTTTATTGGAGAATTTTGTTACACATTCACGAAGAATGCCATAATTGCAGCAACATCCCTGTACTAAAATAAGATTGAACGTGTTAAGAATCTGTTCAGTTCTCACAATTTATGATTCCTTGATTATCCCTTCAAGTAAGAGAACTCTAGAGATATACAGCTTTGTAAAAGTGGTTTCAGAACTTGTAGTTTATGAATGGCTGATATAATGAGGAGCAAAAAAATGGGCTGAATATTAAAAGTGGTTAATTGAAGAAGAAAAAAAGTTGGATATCATTCCTATTTATGTCACACTTGGAATTTTCTCCCCTGGAGTTTGCTAAATTTTTGTAATGTTTTTGTTGCATCAAGTGATGCGGTTGGTAAGCAAGTCATCGGATGATTGGAACCAATTTGATGACCATTTTAAAAATCATGATTATTAAGTAAATTTACATCATTGTTAAGGAAATCTAGCTTACTCAACTGATTGGTTTTTCGGAAGCCATCTGGGCATGTTGTAATCACATGACCCCAAGACTCCGCAACCATCATAAGTGTGAGCCAATTGGCAAGCACCACAATTGCAATCACATGATTGTGGGGTAGGGCAACAGTCATAATTAGGAGAATGGGTCATACGCAATGAAGGGCTACCAAAATTTTTACTACCAACTGTGGGCGTGGCTTATGCAGGATGCCCTGCATTTTCTTTCAGCGTCTTTCAGTGCAAATTGGGTACTCTTGGGTGGAGCTCCATTTTAGTTACTCCACTGTGTTCCTCCATGTGCGGGCAGCAGCCCGCCCCTTGTCATGCATCACTTTTTCTGGAGCTGTTGTAACTTCAAGCCATCAATAAACAATTGTAAGTCAAGGACTGTATGGCATCAAGAAAATATTAAGATATAACAATATTGGTGGGGAAAAGGTTAACCATCAGAATTGCCTCAAACTGGAACAATCCAGAATGCATTTTAGGTGGGAGGAAGAATAAAATGCCTCCTCCCAACCATATGCACAATTTTTCAAGCAAGCTTTGGATACGTTTGATTTCTTTTCTGATCATAAAAATGTTGCATATGGCAGAACTCAACTCATTTTTTATTTAAAAAATCAGATATTATTTTTTGAGGATTTATACTGTTGGACTTGGTAAAAAATATGATTTTCTGTTTCAAATGAAAGAAACAATATATTAAAAAGTTAGGATATTTATGTAGTTACTTACCAAGCACATCTAAATTATATATATATTATTTATTTATTTATATTTATTTATTTGTCAAACATGTACAGGATAGTAGTTTGTAAAAAAAACATAAGATACGTAAAAGGTAATGATAAAAGAGGACAATAGGGCAGTAGGACAGGGATGGTAGGCACAGTGGTGCGCTTATGCATGCCCCTTGCATACCTCTTAGAAAAGGGGAGAGGTCATCTGTAGACAATCTAAGGTTAAAGTTTTTGGGGTTTGAGGAAGAAACCACAGAGTCAGATAGTGCATTCTAAGCATTGATCACTCTATTGCTGAAGTCGTATTTTCTGTAGTCGAGTTTAGAGCGATTTACATTTACTTTGAATCTATTACGTGCTTGTGTGTTGTTGCGGTTGAAGGTAAAGTAGTCATTAACAGGAAGGACATTTTGGTATATGATTTTATAAACTACAGTTAGGTTGCATTGGAGATGACATAGTTGTAAATTGTCTAATTGCAGTATTTCAAGTCTGGTGGAGTAAGGTATTTTGTTGCAAGTGGAAGAGTGAAGGATTCCTCTTGTGAAATATTTCTGGATTTATTTATTTATTTTATTTTATTTATTTATTTTGTCCAATACACAATGAGGGTTTTAGTGGGTATATATCTATATACACATAGTAAAATACATGTTGAAGGTTATAGAGGAGATACTCATAATAAAATATATTTAAGAAATAATAGAAAAGAAAATATAGTAATAGAACCTAATAAAAGAATAGAAGAAGAGATACAGGAATAGAAGAAAGGAATAGGAGATTGTGTTAATGTCTGATATGTAATGCGGGTTCCAGACAGATGAGCTGTATTCTAGAATTGGTCTAACAAATGTTAGTAAATAGTTAACTAACTAACTTTAGTTAACAAAACTAACTTTACAATCCCCAAGGCATGCCACAACTTTTGAGCACTCCTAATGTTTGGAAATTAAAAGCTGGAAAAAAAATCTTTTCACTGTTCTGGTCCAAGTGTAGTGATTTTCTCAGTCAGATAAAGCTCAACGCAAATGGGTAAAACATATATTTATTAACATTATATTTATTGTCTGGCATCATGCACATTCAAGATGAGGTTCTTCAGAGACAATATATTCATAATCTGTCCCATTACATGTAGGTTAAAAGAGATTAATTTCTCCCAACTGCAGGCTTTGCATGGTCCTTGTATGACTTAAAAATAGTTGTTGGAGAGTATGGCACAATTACTGAGCAGCCTAGGCATGGCTTAATGGCCAATAAGTACACACAGATGAAGTCACATGTCACGGACTACATTACCCAGAGTGCAATCTGCTTCTATATTCCCCTAATGCAATCTCTTAAAGAAGCAACTCTTAAACTGAGCTAGGTATCCCTATTAATTTTTTATTTGTTTGTTTGTTTGTATTTGTATGCTGCTCAACTCCCGAGGGACTCTGGGCAGCTCACAACCAGAAAATAACACATACAATGTAATATTTAAACCCTTTAAAACAGTTTAAAACAATTTAAAACCAATCAGTCTACCAGCACAACGCCCTAAGCCCAAAGACATAGTCATAGGAATCATGTTAGGTAAGAGGGCTAGGCTACTCCTTGAAGTAATGATTATTGATCAATGCAGTCATAAAATGTTCTCCCAGTATTTTAAATTAACACTAAGAAAAACAGCATTTGAATGCTCACAGAAAGCCATAGTTGTGCCTCCAGAAATAAGCAAATCGGTGCATCTTCTTCATTAGTCTTCAGCGCATTAGGCTGAGTCAGATGGCATTTTCAAGCTACAATTTTGTAGCATTTTCTTCCTTCCAGCTGAAATAAGGGTGGAAATCAAAGGAGCTGGTGTGGGCGGAAGCATGGCAGCAATGAGAAACTATGAGTAAAGAGGTGTCCGACGGGTCTTTGAATGCAAAGCAAGAAATGCAGATGTATCAGGTTTCTTCCGGCAGGTTACATCGGAACCAGCTCGACTGGCATATCTGATTGGGAGTTTTATAGTAGAAAAGCTAAGAAGTGATTAAGATAGAATTCCAAGAATAGCAGTGTATTAAATCTGATTCTTTGCGAAATCAATGTTCAGACCCTTTACCTCTTTCTTTGACCTAGGCTTTGCCATGGGACAGATGACCTCCTCTTATGAGTGAAAGGTGTGTGGGTGGTACTTTCCATATTGCAATTTCTATCCATTTTGATAATAGAAAGATCAATTATCAAAGTGTTTATGAACCTCAAATATTCATTGCAGCAAAAACTCATTGCTAGAAACATGGAAGAAGAGTTTGGGAGAGGGGAACAGTAGTAAAATAGGCACCTAAGGCACCAGGGTGTGGTATTTACTTCAAGGAGTAAATTGTAGTTAGCTGGAACCATTTATGCTTTTCATCAAGTTAAATTGTCCTCCATCTGAGCTCACAGTTTTTGGGGGGATGGTTTGCCAATGTTGTCTTCAGAGAGTTGTTTCTCCCTCACCTCCCCCAGTGCAGGCCTGGGATTTCCTTTAAAAAAAACTTCATTTAGTATCAAAAAGAACACAAGTTAAAGAAACATGGAATATTTAAGAAAGCAGGAAATAACACAGAGATAATAAAGCCTGGGTATATAAATAAATAGATCTAAGAACGAAGCTCCTAATATGTTTGTCATCTCACCTCTCTTTTAAATATTAGATTTTTATTCCATCTTTATTACTTTATACATAACAAAAGGTGGCAAGTATATAGTATCTAATACTCCTTCCTCCTCCTATTTTCCTCATAACAACAGCCACAACAATCCTGGGAGGTAGGTTGGGCTAAGGAAAAAGGACTGGCCCAGTAACCAAGCCAACTTTACTGTAGTCTTAATGTATACACCTTCCCTAAAGATGAAAATGTACACAAATGAAAAAAATAAAATAAAAGTTTGGGAAAGGTGGATTTATTGCAACAATGTAGCCAGAGGTGGGTTCCTCCTGGCTCGGACCAGTTTGCCTGAACTGGTAGTGACCCATGGGTGACATCATGATGATATCACAGAATGGGCTCGGTTGGTGCCGGTCCGTGGGGGCTGCCATCTTTTTTTTTAATTGAATTTTTTTTCTTCTTTTGAGCATGCCCAGAAGCTGAGTTTCTGGCACTGTGCATGCGGTAGCCATCTTGGTTTTGGGTTTTTGTTTTTTTTTAAGTTACATTTTTCAGCACTGTCAGTGATGGGCTCCTACAGGAACGGTCAGGAACGCAGTTCCGGTAGCAAAATTTGGAGCTCCACCCCAGAGCACCCAATTTGCACTGAAAGATATTGAAACAAAATGCATAAGCCACACCCACAGTGTGGTAGTAAACATTTTGGTAGTCCATCACTGAGCATTGTGCATGCCCGTGCAAGCAGAGTGCACACACACAGCCATGCGGCGTGGGAGGAAGTGAACTGGTACCAAGCTAAATTAGAACCCACCCCAAAATGTAACCAAAAGATTCTTTACATCCCCCTGGACTCTTACTGCAATGACCCAAAGGGGATAACATTACACAATTTGGGAAATCCTGAACTAAGGTATCATAAAAACTAACATGTTTCAGTATATATTTAAGGACATATATTATTCTGGAATATTTCATCTCCTTTCTCTAAAGCAGTGGTTCTCAACCTTTCTAATGTCATGACCCCTTAATACAGTTCCTCATGTTGTGGTAACCCCCAACCATAAGTCTAGTGCCAATTCTCCCGACAGAACTTTAAGCTGATTGGCAGGAAGGTCAGAGAGACACCCCCACTGTAAACACCTGATTGGTTGGCTTGTAAAAATATGTTCCAAGGCGCCAGAATAGAAGCTTTAGTTCCTAACACCATGGAAAATTTGTCTTAGGAAATCCCTGTGAAACGGCCATTCGCCCCCCCAAAGGGCTCCCGGCCCCCAGGTTGAGAACTACTGTTCTAAAGAAAGCCCAAATATCCTTATAATGTAAACACACATGGTGAACATGGTCAATTGTTGAGATGGGCAGCTACAGAACAGAACATTGGAGTGGAGTGGAACGGAATGGAGTGGAGTGGACTGGAAGGGAAGGGACAGAATGGAACAGAACAGAACAGAATGCCTTGGGATTTTCTGGATTCAAATTCTAACCAGGCTGCTTAGTTTTCTAGGTCAGCTAAGGTTGGTTAATATCATCAATTCCTTACGTAGGAAGGATCCCATAGCCCTGGCAGAAACTATATCCAACAAATAGATATAATCTGGGTCAGATGTCCCAAGAGCATGGCTGATATAAACCATCTTCTCTTGCTCAAACACAGTTTGGAACTTCAAAACACTTTTATGGCTTAATGATCCCCCTTGACACTTGGCCAAGTTGTGCAAGAGAAGCACTTAATGGGTCACCATAGTCGCTGCAGGGCACAAGTGCTTCTTTCATCATTCTGCTTCTTGTTGGTCTGACAACTGATTGCTAAGTGTTCAGTGTTGATTATGAAGTATGAATCACCACCAAAGCGATGATAACAAGAAGTGAATATCTCATAGATTGAAATTGCATTTCTTAGTATCGAAATTAACTGCTCCAAGGTTGGGCTTTCAAATTAAAATTTCAAAATATGAGGGGAGACAATGGGAAGAGTGTAGCATGATGTATTATGTAATATCTGCAAGTTATGTAACATCTGCAAGTAATGCATTAAATGAAATGAAAAGACCTTAAACCCGAAGATCAGTATTTTGTAAGAGAGTTGAAGGCTATTAAAGAGGACTTACTTTTCAGTTTACTTAGGTTCATGTATTTTCATCATTATCAAATTATGCATCCTTATGGCTAGACGGCCAGTATGATTATGGAAGTGATGGCAAACCTATGGCATGAATGCCACAGGTGGCACACGAAGCCATATCTGCTGGCACGCTATCCATTGCCTTAGCTCAGCTCCAACATACATGTGTGTGCCAGCCAGCTGATTTTTGGCTTGCACAGAGTCTCTGGGAGGACATTTTTGGCTTCCAGGGGGATGGGGAAGGCCATTTTTACCCTACCCCAGCTCCAGGGATGCCTTTGGAGCCTGGGGAGGGTGAAACACAAGCCTCCTGGGCCCAGCAAAGTTGGGAAACAAGCTGTTTCCAGCCTCCAGAGGGTCTCCAGGCAGTTTTTGCCCTCTCCAGGCATTGAATTTTGGGCGTGGGCACTTGCCCTTGTGGCACCCGAGGAAAAAAAGGTTCGCCATCACTGATTTAGGGGTTATAATTTTGGACTAGGACTGGAAATCCCAGGTTCAAGCATGCACTCATTCATGAAAGCTGACCAATTGTTAGTACAATCCAGGGGTGGGTTTCACTAACCTTCATTATCAGTGCGCATCGCAACATTTCATGCATGCGTCACTCACTCTGGTCTCTCTCTCACATTTATAACTGGTATATTCCTGGAGAAAATACTGTGGTTTACATAACAAGTGAGGACATGCATGAGGTTAGACCGTGGGATTGCAAGTAAAAATCCCTACCTTCTTTATGAAATTAAAGCACGGAAACCGCTTTGGTCGCACTGATGGATGATCTCTGGTGGGCCCGGGACAGGGGCTTGTCCTCTGTCCTGATGCTTCTTGACCTCTTAGCAGCTTTCGATACCATCAACCATGGTATCCTTCTGTGCCGGCTGGAGGGGTTGGGAGTGGGAGGCACTGTTCTTCAGTGGTTCTCCTCCTACCTCTCCGATCAGTCGCAGTCGGTGTTAATGGAAGGTCAGAGGTCGTCCTCTAGGTCTTTCCCTTGTGGGGTGCCACAGGGATCAGTCCTCTACCCCCTGCTATTTAATATCTACATGAAACCGCTGGGCGAGATCATCAAAGCCAAGGGCATGAGGTGAGGTATCATCAGTACGCTGATGATACCCAGTTGTACATCTCCACCCCATGTCCAGTCAGTGAAGTGGTGGAAGTGATGTGTCGGTGCCTGGAGGCTGTTGGGGTCTGGATGGGTGTCAACAGGCTCAAACTGAACTCTGACAAGATGGAGTGGCTGTGGGTTTTGCCTCGTAAGGACAATTCCATCTGTCCATCCATTACCCTGGGGGGGGGAATTATTGACCTCCTTGGAGAGGGTCCGCAACTTGGGTGTCCTCCTTGATCCACAGCTAACATTAGAGAACCATCTTTCGGCTGTGGTGAGGGGGGCATTTGCCCAGGTTCACCTGGTGCACCAGTTGCGGCCCTACCTGGACGAGGAGTCACTGCTCACAGTCACTCATGCCCTCATCACCTCGAGGTTCGACTACTGTAATTCTCTCTACATGGGGCTGCATTTGAAGAGTGTTCAGAAACTTCAGATCGTGCAGAATGCAGCTGTGAGAGCAATCATGGGCTTTCCCAGATATGCCCATATCACATCAACACTCCGCAGCCTGCATTGGTTGCCGATCAGTTTCCGGTCACAATTCAAAGTGTTGGTTATGACCTATAAAGCCCTTCATGTTATGGGACCAGAATACCTTCAGGACCGCCTTCTGCCGCACGAATCCCAGTGACCGATTAGGTCCCATAGAGTTGGTCTTTTCTGGGTCCCATCGACAAAACAATGCCGTCTGTCGGGACCCAGGGGAAGAGCCTTCTCTGTGGTGGCCCCAACCCTTTGGAATCAACCCCCTCCAGAGATTAGGACTGCCCCCACCCTCCTTGCCTTTTGCAAACTCCTAAAAACTCACCTTTGCCGCCAGGCATAGAGAAATTGATTCCCCTCAGTTGCTCCGTTTTATGTATGGTTTGTTTGGGTTGTATGAGTGTTTTTAATTAAGGGTTTCTAACTGTTTTGCTTTATAATCATTGGATTTGTATTTTATATTCCTGTTGTGAGCCGCTCCAAGTCTTCGGAGAAGGGCGGCATACAAATCTAATAAATAATAATAATAATAATAATAATAATAATAATAATAATAATAATAATAATAATGGTAGCAACAGATGCAGAATTCCATCAGGCAGAGCCCAAGATAAGAGTATTCTCTTTACAAATAATAAATAATATTATATATTATAGCATTATATTATACATATTATTGCAAATAACACAATGCCCACCAGGGCCTGGCCCAAGCTGTGCTATAAAGAACAGCAAAATAAAACAGACTTGTCAATAAATTTGAAGATATTTGTGATAATTTAAGTTTTCTTTGTCTGCTGTGAAGCTCATGGGAGATTTCTTGACTTCAGATAAAATCAGTGATAGTTCAGAACAAGCAACACGGGAGAGTGCATCATTAGTCTGGCATTTCTGTACTATAATGAAAAAAAAAGTGCTTTCCCAGAGCAAAAAAAAAAATGCTGAAATCTTTCTTGTGCACGTGTCCTCTTGCGAGATTTTGCTTCCTGCATTTGTGGACGCTTGATTTTTACTACTGGTGCGCAGTGTGGTCTGTACTGGATAGGAACCCGCTATTGGCTTTTGCATTTTAAAGATCATCACCATTATTTTGAGCAGGTACCAAAAACTAATGTGGTAGCCAATTCAATCAAGTGTTCTCTATATGCCATCCACACTGCATTGGGGTGTTGTAATCTCTATACATTTAGAGAGACCACCCCCCTCCTTCTTTGACAATATTCAAAGGAACAGAACCCAAATGTTCTTGGAGCCAACTTCTAGCTGAGGGAGACACTCCGTTAGCCCTCAAATACTGCACCAGGATCATATTTTTCACTGCCACTTGCTGCTAATATTCGTGGCCCTGCTAATTATTTTGCCCCTCCAAATATACTTCTGTTTTTCAGCTTTGTATGGTCCTGTGGATTCCTGCAAAGGACGATGTAATGAAAAATATAACAGGGAAGATGAGTGCCACTGTGATGATAACTGTGAACGAAATCAGAACTGCTGTGAGGATTACCATATCCACTGCAAAACAGGTAAACCATTCTCTGGTCAAGCTTGACTAAGTGGCTATCATTACTATCTATTAGTTGTCCTGTAATCAGAATGGAACTACACTGCTCAAAAATATAAAGGGAACACTCAAAAAGCACATCCTAGATCTGAATGAATGAAATATTCTCATTGAATACTTTGTTCTGTACAAAGTTGAATGTGCTGACAACAAAATGAAATTGATTGCCAATCAGTGTTGCTTCCTAAGTGGACAGTTTGATTTCACAGAAGTTTGATTTACTTGGAGTTCTATTGTGTTGTTTAAGTGTATCCTTTATTTTTTTTTTGAGCAGTATAGTTTATGCATTGCCTTTCCCCCAGGTATTATACTTTTCAATCGAGACACAGACTTGGTATACTAGTTGTCTCCCATCTTACTATTTACCCTTCTGACTTCCTGATCTTTTTTAAAATTAGCCAGGATTAGCAGCAGACTGCCTTCTATTGAACACACACACACACACACACACAAACACAAACACCCACCCACACATCCATAAAAAAAGTGACTGTCTTCAGGCATATCCATATTCTCCAAGATTGTGCAGATTTAACAAGAAATAAGATAAAACGTTCTATAATAATTCCTTGTTTCAAAAAGTTACGGTCATATAGAAAATGCTGCATTGTCAAATTGGAGACACCTAATCTGGGGTAGAGATTTGATATGTTGCTTCTTGTTGTTGAAGGCTGTTTGCATCCAGCCAAAGAAAGCATGGGGGCCTAAACCCTGATGGCTAACCTTTTCTGGACTGAGTGCCCAAAGCGTGTGCATTCGTGCATGCGTGCATGAACTCCCAAAATGCAATGCGCGCACAACCCCATGCATGCACTCCACCCATGAGCATGCATGGCCTCCTTCATGTACCCCGTCCTCAAGCATGTGTGGCAGAGACCCAAAGACCAGCTGGCTGGTGGCAGGCATGCATGGAGCTGAGCTGGGTCATGGCTCATGTGCCCACTGAAAGGACTCTATGTGCCATAGATTCACCATCACTGGTCTAAGCCAATGGAAGAAGATGGTTTACTAAGCTATTTAAACCACGTCCCATCTTTTGCCAACTTAAGACTCTACTTTGCAGGATGGACTCTGGGGTGGATGCCTGAGCCCCCAAAATTCAGGAAGATGATACACCCCCCTACAAAAAAATAATCTCAGAGGTCCAAGCTATATGGCCTCTGTACATTTCTCCCACTTCAGTTAAATCCTAAGGCAAGACCTCAGGAGATCAAATTCCTCCCATGAGACTTTTTCAGTAGCAGCATGGTTGATTTTGTTGCAAAATTTCTTTCTTCTTGTGCCCACTCCTAAATCAATGAGATGCTGTCTTTGAGGATGCAAAGCAAAATAGGGTAGATAGTGTCAAGATAGTGTTGTTACATTGCTTTGAATGTGGGTGGCTACTTGTGTGGTTTATTCTTTTAGCAACATGTGTTTAAATTACCATGTTGCCATGATTTTATATGTTAAGTGCTTGGGCTTTCATTGGGCTGGTTTTAATCTGTTGTAAGCCTCCCTAGGAAAACCTGAAGGTAACATTTTTAAAAATAAATAAATAAATGTATAGTTCAAAAGGGCAGCACCTAAATAGTCCAGCTGCCGGCCCTAATCTCTATTGGGAATCAATAAATTGGAAAGTGTGGATATATTCCTCCAGATGAGATGCAAAAAACCAAAATGGATAAGTGCATTGCAGCCGTCTTTCCAACACTGACAATATCCCCTGGTTTTGACAAGAAGGCCATATCTATAGAAATAAATGACAAGTTTTATGCTCTGTAACCAGGGGATTCACACCAGATTTCTTCCTTCTTTAACAGGTACTACAGATGACAAAGAAAAGGGCAAGTATTGGCACCTCCTCTTCTTTATATGAAATGGGCAATGAAAACTGCTAACTGCTTAAGTCATGCAGCTATTTGCAAATTTTTTGAGGAGCTAATGAAGACAGGAGTGAGCTGATTGGGTAGAAGTTCCTAATAAGAAGGAATTCCTAGCCAATTATCACCCCTACTTTATCTAGGCTCTTAGTTGCTTAATTTTGCTATTGCAGTTTCAACAGTGACTGGAAGCTGCTTCTATCAATAGTAATTGCTAGCTTACCATCAGTTTTTTACTTCATTGATGATACAGACATTCCCCAGTTCTATTTCCTTTAGCTAAAATAAACTTTTACTTCCCCTTCACTGACACCCAGTGGTAACAACTACTTCCTCTGGAGATCTTTTAGATGACAGTTCTATCACTCAGTTCTATCACTCTCCAACTCTGCTGGTTGGAGTTTATAGGAACCATGTTTAAAATACCTTTAAGGCAACATGTTGTCTAACATTGCAAATCAAACATTAGCAGTTACAAAACTGAATTTATCTGTAGGCCTTTTTGGTCTTGGTTCTCTTAATTTTAAGGATTTTGCAGGAAAAAAATACCTTTAAAAACATGTTTTCCCTTCTAATGATTTATAGCCAGAAGCATGTGGATCTTTTGACACTGCTAGGAACTACAGTGAACAGAAAACTAAAGTCCAATGTATACTTGAATCCAAGAGGTACCTACTCTATAAGTACTACTTTGCCACGAATGTTTTCCAAAATATCATCCATATACCCCAGGTTTAGGGGTCTTTCTAGATCAGTTGCCCAAACTTTTTGAGCACCGGGGACTGGTTTTATAGGGAGAGTTTTCTATGGACCAGTGGGGGCATGGTTTTGCATGCTGCCTGCATCCCGAGATGGGCTTTTGCTTGTTTGTGTAGCCCTGTTTCTGGCATGCCAAGACCTAGTACCAGTCCACGGCCTGGGAGTTGGGGACCCTTGTTCTAGATGACTGGTTCTTAAACAGTTTGATCTTATTCTCAAGCAATTTAAATTTTTCATGGTTTTAAATAATGCCATTAATACCCCTCCCCAAAAATCAACCTCAAATTAAAATAGGCTTGTTGTTTTATACAAGTGTTTCAAAAGCAGCAATCCCAAACTTGGACCATGACTAACAAACAATTACCAACTTGTTCCTTACCCTCAGGATACCCACAGTTTAAGAACCATTGCTCTAGAATCTAGATAGACCTTGCTGTGAAATAAGAGGAAATTCATCAAGTGGCTTTGAATGTGTTCTCAGGTGGCTGTAACAATATCTGGAGCTCTCCATGGTGATCAGAACATGGAACACTGGGGCAGTCAGGCTGGATCCCTCCTGCTTTGTGATCTAATGATTCTAGTATAAAAACAGAACTAGGAAGAGACAGATGTCAATCCCCCACAGCCATAAAATCCATGAGGACTGCCGCCAATTGTATCTTTCGTTATTGTGCCTCAGCCTATAAATATCTCACTACATAGTTGTAAAGATAAAGTAGAAGTAGACACCTTAGGAAAAAGACAGAAACCTTGGTAGAATTAGGTCTTGCACACAAGACACAATGCGTGCATTAAAAATTAATCATCCACATTCTAGGTTGTTCTGTTGAGTAGCCTAATCTCACTGTTGAGTAATGTGATTGTGCATGGATTATTGAACCACTCTTACTCAAATAATTTGGTATATATACATTGTTACTAAATGCATTTGCCAAAAACTGATTGTGCTACTATGTGTGCATGTGTGTTATACAATTTTTGCAACTTTGCACTCCCAGTATCTTTGTTTCTTACAATGATGTGCTAATCAGAAAATAAATCTTTACGATAGTGTTTTTTTTTATTTAAACACAAAACACAAATGATATATGATGTATTCTGATATACAGCTACATTTAGAAATGTATCTTTTGAAATTTAAACAACTTTAAAATAAAACATGGTCAAAGATCGATGTTAAATACATATGAATAGAATAGAACTCTTTATTGGCCAAGTGTGATTGGACTCACAAGGAATTTGTCACTGGTTCATATGCTCTTAGTGTACATTAAAAAAAGATACAGATAGAGATGACAGAGACAGACCAGAAATTATTTCTGCTATATTTTCTCAACACATTATACTTAAAATAATTTTCCCATTGTACTAAAAATTCTTCAGAAGCTTTTTATCTGCTATCTTTGAATCATCCTGGATGGATGGCATCGTTTCCTGTTTTCTAAGCAGCTTTGCCCAGTGACTGATTAAGCTAAAATAATTATTTTTCAACAGAAGGATTCTCATACAGAGACAATACTATAACGGATGAAGAACTACAAGAAGCATCACAGAAGATTTATCATAGTGACCACAACAGAGCAGATGAATCTGACATTGTCCTGAACAAGCAATACTTCACTTCCGAAACAAATGGGCAAGAAGATAATTCTCCAGATAAGTGAGTTTAACTTAATATAAATTACAAAGTGAAGATAGGCATAGTGGATCCTTAATTACAGATAATCAAAATTCCAGAGATGGAAAAATAGGGGGAAAATAACTGTTTAGCATTCTTGTTTCTAAATTTGGAGCTGGAAATATTTATTGGTGTCTATATCAATAAATGGAATGCTTTACATTATTAGATACTGTATTTATGTTCATTCAGCCATAGTAATGTATTCCAGGAGTATAGGAACTTCAGCAAGAGCCCAGATTTAATGGCCAAATGTTGCTTTTTCATGTAGGGGGAAAAAATGCCAGGTTCAAACCCAGGGGCTGCTTCATTAGAAAATTGACATTAGAAAATTATTATTATTATTATTAATATTATTATTATTATTATTATTATTATTAATAATAATATTTGTTATTTATTAGATTTGTATGCCGCCCCTCTCCGTAGACTCGGGGCGGCTCACAACAGTGATAAAAAACAATACATGGTAACAAATCTAATAATTAAAATCTAAAATAACAGTTTTACATTAAAAAGTCTAAAAAGAAAAAAAACCCAATAGATAAAATACATACACACAGTCATATCATGCACAAAATTACATAGGCAAGGGGGGGGATGTCTCAGTTCCCCCAACCCTGACGACAGAGGTGGGTTTTAAGGAGTTTACAAAAGGCAAGGCGGGTGGGGGCAGTCCTAATCTCTGGGGGGGGAGTTGATTGCAGAGGGTCGGAGCCGCCACATAGAAGGCTCTTCCCCTGGGTCCTGCCAGATGACATTGTTTAGTCAACGGGACCCGGAGTAGACCAACTCTGTGGGACCTAACCGGCCGCTGGGAGTCGTGCGGCAGAAGGCGGTCTCGCAGTTATCCTGGTCCGGTGCCATGAAGGGCTTTATCTAAGACAAAATATTGACCGGTTACAATCCACTTGGAATGGATCCTGAAAAGACATATGTCCATGGATGCTTGACAGAAATAGGGAAGGCAGTAGATGGCTCTCAGCATTATAATTCTATGGTGGAAAAGTCAATTCAGTTTATGTGTGCTGCAACTGGGAAACTTCCAGTCCCTCACAGGAACAGCCAAGAGGCTCTCTGCCTCTGGTTATGAATGAAATCACTCTTCCAATCTGTTATGGAGTGTGGGATGAATCCTGAGCCTGTGGTAGGCTAGCCTCATTCCAAATGGTTTTTCATTGGGCAGGCTCTTCAGCTATGTCAACCACGATAAACTCTTCTCAAGGCCAACTTATGCCAGTTTCATCAAGCTACTGGATAATTATAATGCACATGTTGGGACAGGGGAGAAATTCACCAAAGAGCAGATGAAGGAACAAGACGTTTTCCTCCAGGAGATCATGAAGACTGAGGTCATGAAAGAGCTCTATACGTTTCTTCACAGCAAACGTAAGTCTTTGGAAATTGAGGGACAATGAAAATTATTCCATACAGATTCACAGAACCATAGCGTTGGTCAACCTCAGTGTTGTGCTCAATGCAAAAATCCCAACCCCATTATCCCACCTTGTAAAATGTATGGTTGCATGAAAAAACATTAGGCAGCCCTAGTCAAAATTCATTCCAAGGAATCTCTAAGTCAGGGGTTCCCAACCTTTTTTGGCCATGCCCCACTTAAGCTTTTATAAAATCCTGATGCCCCCCCATCTCCAAGTGACATAATTCTTACTATTCAAAAAGTGAACTCCTCTCACCTGGATGAAGCCTAAAAGACCATTAACTTGGTTTAAACAGGGTTCCAATTGCCCCCATTAAAAATAAAATTGCCTCCCTGTGGGGCGTGGGCCCCACCTTGGGAACCACTGCTCTAAGTGAACAGAAGCTGACGTAGTTTGTACATGGTGCAAATCTAAATATCTTTCTAGAAATTTGCTTACTATTGTCTTGGGGGATTCATTAAAACCTACAATTTGACCAGGGTTGTTGCAAATGTTGTATAGACAGTAATTATGCTTAGCATGGGGAACCCTCAATTCCTCCAGAAAATTGGTTTTTCTCTCAAACTCCTTCCTTTGTGGTATAACTAGGGATAGGTTCCTCCCAGTTTGGACCAGTTCACCCAAACTGGTAGTAACCCATTGGTGATGTCATGATGATTTCACTGAACGAGATCAGTTGGTGTTGGTCCTTTGGAGCTGAGGTCAGGAAGGCAAAAGGGGTGGTTGTGGTGGCAAGGGCTCTCCAGGACAGCACATGGCAGGGGATGCACCACTGTTGGGTTAGGCTGGGCCGCTCACCCTCCCAGTCCCAGAGCACTTTCTTCCTTCTCCCACTGTTGAGAAGAGAGAAAAATAAAGTTAATTTAATTTAATTTATTTGACTTCTAGGCTGCCCAATACCGTAGGACTCAGGCTGGCAAAGAAAGAAAGAAAGAAAGAAGGAAGGAAGGAAGGAAAGAAAGAAAGAAAGAAGGGAAAGAGGGGGGAGGGAGAATGAGACAGGAAAGGAAAGGAAGAAAGAAAAGAAGGAAGGAAAGAAAGGATGAAGGAAAGAAGGAAGGAAGGATGGAAGGAAAGAAAGAAAGAAAGAAAGAAGGGAGAGAGGGGGGAGGGAGAAAGAGACAGGAAAGGAAAGGAAGAAAGAAAGAAAAGGAGGAAGGAAAGAAAGGATGAAGGAAAGAAGGAAAGAAGGAAAGAAGGAAGGAAGGAAGGAAGGATGGGAGGAAAGAAAGAAAGAAAGAAAGAAAGAAAGAAAAACTTATGACCACAATTAAGCCCAAAATTTTGGTTCCTAAGCAAAGGTGTTGTTAAGTGAGATTCACCATATTATACAAGCTGGCCACGCCCACCCAGTCACCTTACCAACAAGACATGCCCATCTGAAGCCACACTTTGCTGACCTCCAAGCCACACCCACAAAATAAGCCACGGCCACAGAATCTATAGTAAAAAAAAATTAGAACCTCCTATGGGTCTAATGTTGCATCACGGGGAAGTTGGATCTTCTTTTTGCAGACTGTATGGATGAATAGATCAAGCATTTATTCTCTCAGACATTCCTGGAAATAGTACTGTGACTGAAGAAAGTAACATATGAGATGGTTCACAGTACTCTCATAGCCTATGATTCCTAGAGCAAACAAATTAGACATTTTCAGAATGAATGGGAAAGTTGTGCAAAAGCAATTTCAAAAAGCACATTTTTTCCCCTCCCAGCCTTCTTCCCACCTCTGTCCAACATGTCTCCTTTGGATTTCTTTCAAAATATCTCTGATCCAAAGAGCATTGTTGGGATGATGTGAGTATTCTTTGTGGGCTCCTTGAGTAATGAGAAAATCAATGATTGTTGGCCATCCCTCTGTATCTCCATCCTAGATCGTTATGACACAGAAGCAGAGTTTGTTGACGATCTTAAAAAGATGTGGTTTGGCCTTTATTCCAGAGGCAAAGATGAGGATGATGACTCCAGTGGCTTTGAACATGTCTTTCTAGGTAGGTTTAATTAAAACAAGTTGACATTCATTCCTGTATTTAATTACAGGTGATACTCGGGTTATGAGCTTTCATTCAGCAACTACTCAAAAATACGACAGTGCTGAATGAGGGAGATTCACAATGAGTTCTTGACGTTCTGGCTGTTGCAGCATCGTCATAGTTACGTGATTGCAATCGGAGCGATCCCTATCAGCTTCCCACAAGCAAAATCAATGGGGAAGCCAGCAGAAGTTGCAAATCTGGATCATATGAGATCTTTATTTATTTATTAGATTTATGTGGCAGCCTATTGTAAGTAACTCCGGGCAGCTCACAACAACCATAAATTGGGATTCCTTGGACTGCTGTCGTTAAGCAATATGATCCCATGAAATTGCACTTTGCAACTGCATCACTTAATTGGGTTCTCAGTCCCAATTGCTGTTGTAATTACCAGTAGAACCACAATTTGTCTGACTGATATTGTTTTAGCACATTTTACCCCTTTAAAAAAAGATGAAAGAAAGACAGTTCTGCTAAAAACAAATTGATGACCTTGACAGGATGAAGAGCTTGCTGATATAAAATGATTTGGATTAAGATATTCCCTACTTGGGACTCCCTCATGCCTTTTCAAAATATAGTTGCATATGAACTCCATGTTGTTGAGGTGCACCAACAGGGAAGAGTGGTCTATGTCAGTGATGGCGAACCTTTTTTGGTTTCATATGCCAAAAAAAGGGGGGTCATGTAAGGGTTACGTGTGTGCATGCCCTCACCCATAATTCCATGACCCCCCACCTGTGCATGTGTGCATGACATCCTCCTGGCACACAATGGCATTTATTTATTTTATTTTATTTATTAGATTTGTATGCCACCCCTCTCCAAAGACTCGGGGCGGCTCACAACAAAACACTGATACAATGCATTACAAATCCAATAGTAAAAAATTTAAACCAATTTAAAAACATTAATAATATAGTAAAATCCCTAACTACACAATCATACACATTCAACCCAGTCCATCATACAATAAAATCGAAAACATAACAAAGGGGGAGGTGGTAATTATCTGTTTATTATAGTAATTATAATTGTAGTAATTATCTGCATGTCTGTTTATTGCTGTCCACAGACTTCAAAAGCTTTCTAGGAGCCTACGGAGGGCAAAAATGGCCTCCCCCCTGAAGGCCCTCCAGAGGCCAGAAACGGCTCATTTGCCAACTTCTTCAAGTTGGGAAACGGGGCATTTCTGCTCTCCGGAGGAGCTCTGGGGAAAGGGGAAGGAAGAGGCCATTTTCTCCCTCCCCAGGCTCCTAGAAAGGTTTGGAGCTTGGGGAGAGCAAATAATGGTTTCCCGACTCCTAGTGGCCCCAGAAGGCCAGAAAATCAGCTGGCCGGTGTGAGCATGTGCACTGGACCTGAGGTCGCATGCCCACTGATATGTCTCCATGTGCCACAAATCGCACGTATGCCATAGGTTCGCCACCATGGGTCTTATAGTTCAACTTGCAGAAGAAAGTCATTAGGTTTTTTGGGGGTCCATCTCTCTGAATTTCCAACCAATATATCATTTACTGATTCAATTTCATTTCACCTTTCCATTAAGCTTTACCCATGTCTTCCTTTTTGCTATTAGCATCCTTCCTGTTTATCCTCCATCATAATATAGTGAACTTTCTTAATAGTATATAAAACTTCTTTGCAAGGAATTATATTGCATGACTTATAATTTTTGTTATGAATATAAATTACTGTTCATTTTTTTATGTTTCTTTCTAGGAGAAATCAAGAAAGGAAAAGTATCTGGATTCCACAACTGGATTCGTTTCTACCTTCTGGAGAAACAGGGCCTTGTTAATTATTTCAGCCATAGCTATGATGGTCCGGTACGTTTCACTGGGGAAAATGAATACTCTTGCACTACTGCGGAAAAATTAATGCACTTTATGAGAAGAGATTCCAATTCAGCTGTTAATTCACTGGCACTTTCCCCAGCATGCCAGAGCACATTGCCCGATGAAATAGGCATGCAGTGTTGCTATTTAGCCTCTCTGTGAAATAATGAGCTATACTTTCCAACATCCTTTGCTATTGACTGGATAGTATCTTGTCTATAAAGCCAATTTCTCCTTGTTTAAGGGATAAACATCCACACAAATATTAGGGAGGCCTGCCATTCATCAGGAAGTGGAAGTGGATGAGAAAATAATGACAGGAGTAATGGCACTAGTTATATTGTTGCAATGTCAGGCTGTTGCTAAATTTAATGGCACATATGGCTCCCTCCCTCCCTCCCTTTCTTTCTTTCTTTCTTTCTTTCTTTCTTTCTTTCTTTCTTTCTCATCTATTTGTCTGTCTCTGCCTGCCTGGCTGCCTACTTACCTAATCTATGTATGTACTGTATTTTTAGCTCTATAAGACGCACCTGCTGATAAGACGCACCTAGATTTTAGAGGAGGAAAATAAAAAAAAATATTTTGAGCCAAAAAGGGGAGAGGAAGAGAGGAAGGAGTGAAAGAAGGGAGTGAGGGAGGAAAGAAGGGAGGAAGGAAATTAAAGCAAGAAATGGAGGGAGGAAAGGAAGGAAGGAAAGAAAGAAAGAAAGGGGGAAGGGACAGGAACAGAGGAAGGAAGCAAGGAAACTTATGAAAGGGGAGAGTAAGAGAGGAAGGACTGAAGGGAGGGAGGGAAGAAGGTAGGAAGGAGAAAGAAAAGAAGAAATAGAGGAAGGGAAGGTAAAAGAGAGAAAGAAAAAGAGAAAGAAAGAAAGAAAGAGAGAAAGAAAAAGAGCAAGAAAGAAAGCAAGAAAGAGAGAAAGAAAGAAAATGAAAGAGAAATAAAAATAGAGAGGGGGAATGAAAGAAATGGAAGGAGGGAAAGCAAGAGAAAGAAAGAAAGCAAGAGAAAGAAAAAAGAATGAAAGAGCAAGAGAGCAAGAGAGAAAAAGAAAGAAAGAGAGAAAGAAAGAAAGAAAGGCAACTTCAAAGAAAGGCTCACTGAGCATCTCTCACTCTCTCTCTCTTTCTATCCCTTTCTTTCTCTTCCTTTCTCTCTCTCCTCTTCCTTTATCTCCTCTCTCTCCTTCCCTCTCTCTTTCTCTCCCCCCTCTCTCCCCCTTTCCCTCTCTCTTTCTCTCTCTCCCTCTCTTGCTATCTCTCCCCCCTCTCCCTCTCTCTTTCTCTCCCCCCTCTCCCCCCTTTCCCTCTCTCTCTCCCTCTCTTGCTATCTCTCCCCCCTCTCCCACTCTCTTTCTCCCTCTCCCTCTCTTTCTCTCTCTCCCCCTTTCTCTCTCTCCCCCTCTTTCTCTCTCTTCTTCTCACTTTCTCTCTCTTGTTTTCTTTCTGTCTCTTTTGCTTTCTCTCTCTCTCACTCTTTCTCTCTTGTTTTCTTTCTCACGCTCTTTCTTTCTCTTGTTCTCTCTCTCTTGCTATCTCTTTCTCTCCCCCCTTTCTCTCACTCTCTCTTTCTCACTTTCTCTCTATCTTGCTGTCTGTTGCTCTCACTCACTCTCGTTCTCTCTCCGTTCTTCTCAGCGGTGACGAGCGCACGCCCTGCCCGCCTCACCTTTGCCGAGAGCACTTTCGTCCCGGGCTCTCAGCAAGGGGGTTGTAGGAGAGGCGGGGCCAGCGGCAAAGGTGATATTCAATGTCGGGGGCGCACGGGCGGTTGCACGCGCTCCCTATCTCCCTGCTAGCCCACTTGGAATATTCAAAATAAGAAAAACCTTCGCCGGCAAAGGCTTTTCTTATTTTGAATATTCCGAGTGGGCTAGCAGGGAGATAGGGAGCGCGTGCAACCGCCCGTGTGCCCCCGACATTGAATATCACCTTCGCCGGCCTCCGCTGAGAAAAACCTTTGCCGGCATTTCCTCTCGGCGTCAAGGAGACGCAGCGGCAGGCGGAGAGAGGGAAGGGGGGGCAGCGGCATCCCTCCTGGCCTTGGCCGGCCGCCCGACCCTCCCCACCTCCTGCAAACACGGCGGGCGGCGGGGGGAGAGCGAGGAGCCGGTTCCGGTGGGCGCGGGGCTTGGCTGGCTGGCTGGCAGGGGGAGCGCCGCTGGTGGTGCGGAGGGAGACCCTCCTCCAGGAGGGAGGGGGCCAGGCAGCAGCTAGCCAGCCAGCCGGCGCGATGGCGCTTCCGAGTTCGCAGCCTCCCCCCCTCCCTGCCTGCATCTTCGCTCCATAAGACGGGGCTGATTTTTCATCCTACTTTGGGAGAAAAAAACCTGCGTCTTATGGAGCGAAAAATACGGTATGTATCTATGTATGTATCTATGTATGTATCTATCTATGTATGTATCTATCTATGTATCTATGTATCTATGTATCTATGTATCTATGTATCTATCTATCTATCTATCTATCTATCTATCTATCTATCTATTATCTATCTATCTATCTATCTATCTATCTATCTACAGTATCTATCTATCTATCTATCTATCTATCTATCCATCCATCCATCCATCCATCCATCCATCTATCATCTCTCTCTCTCTCACCACCACCACCACCACCACCACCATCATCATCATCTATGTAGAAAATTAACAAGCTATCTTGCAGGTTTTATTCTTTTTTTTTAGTATTTTAAGTATTTAGTGTTTCCCCTGGATTTGTTTCTAATGGAAAAACAGTATCATAACTATGTAAGAAGAGTCAACCCTATTGCAATAAAAGCATGAAAGATCATTACAGTATGTTAACAGTTGACTCCTATTTTATGGGTGCAAGGTTTCTCAGATTGTAGCCCAACAGCTGGGAGATGTGTGGCTTGGAGCAAGAGGAATGCCTGCTCCCCCTGCCCTAAAACAGACTGCAGAAAATAGGTTATTAACAACAGTGGTTCAAAAGAGAGAGAAGGAGGAGGAGAAAGAAAAGGGAACATCTTATACATAAGTATCCAGTTGTGACTGATGATGCATTTTAGGGACACACCATGTCACAAAAACAGTCTTTCCCTGGATTTAAGCCTCCAGGAAATGCCATGAGTTAAGTCCTTGTTAGATGCTTCTTTGCGGACTCCTCTTAGTAATGCAGGATAGGTTCTTTAAGACTAATGAGAACAACACTGTAGCCATCATTCATTTCCTCTTCTACTCCTTCATGACACACTCATCATCTTGTTCTAAGAATGTCTGGGACACAGCACAATTTCTCTTTCACAAAGAAACAATGGTTTGATTTTTCTCTAGGGGAAATGCTTGCTTGCTTGCTTGCTTGCTTGCTTGCTTGCTTGCTTGCTTGCTTGCTTGCTTGCTTGCTTGCTTGCTTGCTTGCTTGCTTGCTTGCTTCCTTCCTTCCTTCCTTCCTTCCTTCCTTCCTTCCTTCCCCCACTGAACCAGCCTTTCCAAGTCCCCCTTTCCACAGGCTATATTACTAGTTGCCTTTCTTCACCAAACTTCACTATCATGCTATTGCTTTCCCGAGTCCATCTGATCTTTTTCTCCTCTGCTATTGGCTCAAATATGGAGCAGCATGACCAATCAGGAGCTTCCACTGGAATCTTCTTTTCTTACAAACACTGTGTTAGCCTGCCACCTAGCATTGCCAGTTGGTGAGGCAAGACCGGATGGCATCTTGGTTATGGAACGATTTCTAAGGTATTGCAGGAGCTTGAACATGTCGAGTACTAGGATGTCAGTCACTTGTGGGAATCTAACCCAAGACATTTTTCTGAGGGTGAGATAAAATCATAAATGCCCTCCCACCTGACCAAGTCTGGTTGTAATGCTTGGCTATGTTATTTTGATACACAGTTAATCTTACAAATATATCTTTTCCTATATGTATGAGTGTATGTATTTATAAACACTCTTATACTCTTGAAATATGTTTAAATAATCACTTTCTTCCGTGTTCATGTTGTTATCTCTGTCTAGTGCAAGGGTAGGCAACATTGGCTCTTCTATGACTTGTGGACTTCAACTCCCAGAATTCCTGAGTCAATCATGCTAGCACAGGAATTCTGGGAGTTGAAGTCCACATGTCATAGAAGAGCCAGCGTTGCCTACTCCTGGTCTAGTGGTAGGGCTGGCCATGGTCACATGTTAATATCCATTGACTTTGTTGGAACCCTGACTACGTTGGATTCTGAGCCAAGCAAGGATAGATTGAGAATTAGAGACTTGAGAAGAGTTTAGGAACATTTCTTTCTTGAGCTTTTCTTGGGCTGCTTTGGGCATAGGCCATCATATGACTTATTTTACTAACTGCTGTGATATTTGTCACCCCATTGATTATTTGGGATGATTTGACCTGGCTGGCTAGGTGAATGTCCCTTTCCCCCCTCACTGTTCCATGTGCAACTAGAAGTTCCATACTCATTGAACGAGGACAACAATCTCCAATAGAAGGAATGTACTCATCTTCAGTCAAAACGACATTGGTGGCCTCACTGGTCAGCTTTATGTGGAACAAACACTGAACCCTGCTTGCCATATGACAAATCTCTCCCACCCCTTCTCATAAAAGAAGCACCAATGTATTTTCTTTGCCTCACACTGCTGAGAGAATATGGTATCTCTCTGATGTTCACTAGATTCCACAAATAGTCATATCTCATTGAACAGGTATAATAATTTGTGATTTGTATGGCTTCCCAGTGCAAAATTATTCCTGGGAATTATTGTTGCAAACACCATAGACCAAAGCTCTTGAAAAATTTCCAGCATCATTTTTTTCTCCCCTCTCTTTAGTGGACCTCATATCCAGATGTGCTGGGAATGCAATTCGACTTTGATGGGTTTTACAAACAGGTTGGAAGTGCTTTTATTGGAAGCAGTCCTGAATTTGAATTTGGACTCTATTCCCTGTGTTTTATTTCTCGGCCTGGAAAAGTGTAAGTATATTGTTGGGGCCAACAGTTATTTTCATGGCAAGGGTAGCTTGGAAGCCAATGCATGTTTTTGATGCGCTACGTCCCATGTATCAAAAGTGAAAATATTCACGTTCTGAATGAAATTGGATTGTTCTTTCCAAGTGAAATGAAAGCTTCGATCCAGTCAATTGTTTTCAGAAACAGGGCTGACAAGCAGTGAATGAAATAGCAATGTTCTTACATCGACTGCACATTCCCTAACATCTGATTTGAAATGATCTGCCACTTTTGAAGACAAAGGTTCCATTTAGCTATCTTAGTCAATAGATGGCAATAAACTTAGCCTTCAAATCAAAGCCTGAGCAAAGTAATAGTCATTAAAACATTTCAAGATCTTGATTTAAGGTGGCAGCAAAGGTCTGATTTTTTTCCACTAATGTTCAAGCAAATTATTTTCATGATTTAGGAGTAGTGCATAATAACACCTTGCAGAATTTAGCAGCTTCAAGGCATGAATCACATCAGTGGGTTTATTTCAAGCAGTTTATTAAGGTTGTTCCATACACGATCCTACTCAAGGAAGAGCTGAACTTTTCATGAAGAGGTTTCCAAGGGGTTGAAGCAGATAACATTCATAAAGGTGGTGCTAGAGAGAAAAGGTGAAATTGTTATAAGGCTTGATTCAGCTAGTAATTTGACTCAATTGTAACCTATTCCAAATAATTATCTAGAGCAGTGGTTCTCAACCTGGGGGTTGGGACCCCTTTGGGGGTCAAACGACTAATTCACAGGGGTCGCCTAAGACCATGGGAAAAGACAATTTTTTCATGGTGTTAGGAACTAAAGCTTCTATTCTGGCACCTTGGAATATATGTTTACAATCTGACCAATCAGGTGTTTACAGTGGGGGTATCCCTCTGACCTTCCTGCCAATCAGCTTAAAGATCTGTGGGGAGAATTGGCGCTAGACTTATGGTTGGGGGTCACCACAACATGAGGAATAGTATTAAGGGGTCATGGCATTAGAAAAGTTGAGAATCACTGATCTAGAGCTTTTAAGAAAGATGATTTTATACCAATTTTCTATCCTTCAGGTGTCATCTGAAAATTGGAGGCCACAATCTGGATATCCAAACGTATACTTGGGATAAATCCACTTATGGCAATGGCAAAAAGTATATTGCCACAGCTTATGTGGCTACCCCATGAGATTGTGAGTTGAAAAAACCCCAAACCTCTGAAAGACCCAGAAACAATCCACAGAAGATCCAATGTTAATTCCTCTTCATGCCATTTCACAACTGCTGTATATTGTAATGTGTTCTTTGATCTTTTAATGTTGTACTCCTGATACAGTAGTACCTCTAGAAACAAGTTTAATTCGTTCCAGAACGGAGCTCGTATGTCGATCAGCTCGTATCTGAAACAAATGGCTTTAGACTTTGTTTTTCCCGGGGAGATAAACAGAAGCAAGGATTCTTGCGCCATCTAGTGGAAGCTCGGCTCATATCCCGAATTTGAGCTCGGGTCTGGAACAGAAATTTCGCTCCCATCGTGGCTCGTATCTTGGAATACTCGCATGTGGAGCAGCTCATATCTAGAGGTACTACTGTAGTTGGAATCAGTCATAGTGAAAAGCGATTATAAATCTACAAGTCTTTGGCAGACTGTAAGTTCAGCTGGAAGGCCTAGATGCCAAGCAACTTTTTTCAGGAGATGACACACATTTTGCCTAAAGTGAGAAGAGAAAGAAAAGTAAAATAATGTTTGATTTTTTAAAAAAAGAACAATGGAGAGCACGCAGTTTCTGAACATTTCTAAAGTTACCTGCCATTTCTTGAAATAAAGCTGCTTTCTATTTAGACATAAAAGAAGAAACTTTGCAATAAGTGGAATGTATGTGTGTGTGTGCTCTCTCTCTCACAAACACACACCACACACATCTCATTCTTTCATGTATTCATCCACCCTATTTAGTAAGAGTAGCTGCTCAGGAAACTAAATGGAAATGGGGACAAGAAGGAGAAGAGAATCTAAATCAGTATTTAATATAACTATATGAAATATCTAAACAGAATCTTTAAGAATGGTACTTGATTTCCTATTTCTGAGTTGCTGAGTTCCTATTGAGTTGCTCTATGACATTTTTTTCTTTTGTATAATTGTTTAAAAAACCAAAATCGGTTCTCAGGTACCTGCCGTGTTACAGAAACAGGCACAAAATTAACTGTCCAGGGTTCTTTGAATTCCTTCCCTTATGCTGGTCAGCCTCTAAGCAGCATTAAAATTGAGAAAACTAAGAAATTGCACTAAAAGTTTAATACAGTATTTGTGTTCAAATGTTGCTGAGCCATGAACCAAGTGATTAGTCTTTAACTAAACCACCATTTCTCATGCCTTTGATTGGTCATATAGAGAAAATGGTCTCCTACCTACCTCATAGGGCTATTGTAAAGTTATAAAAGTCTGATGGCAAAATATATATGTAATAAGATGCAAAATATTATATATTAATAAGATAATGAACCTATATGATTTGGTTAATAAATCTTTGTTTGAGTAATTTATTTTCAAAACAGCTATGATGATGTTTACATTAGCCCTTTATCTCCAGTAGTGATATTATATATATTTTTCGGGAGATATGCATATCTTGAAGCTCTACAGTTTCTTCAGATTTTCTTTCTGAATCTGGAAGAATTTAACTGTAGCATTCAATTGAAACTCAATAAAATGTCCAATAAATTCACATTTCATGTGGTGAAAACTGTGTCCTGTTTGACTGATTCTATCGCATTCCAATTCTAATCTCAGGAAAGATAAATATGTAACTGATCTATTTCAGTTCAAAAGTCAAAGATTCAAGAGTCT
This sequence comes from Erythrolamprus reginae, assembly GCF_031021105.1. Classification (NCBI taxonomy): domain Eukaryota; kingdom Metazoa; phylum Chordata; class Lepidosauria; order Squamata; family Dipsadidae; genus Erythrolamprus; species Erythrolamprus reginae. Next base: position 195,636,236 of record NC_091951.1, on the reverse strand, counting down.
CTATTTCTGAAGCTGCCTGTCATCACAACGGAACTGATAGAATAAGTAACAACTTCCAAGAGGAAATTTTCAAACAAAAGTTTGCCAGTACATTGGGGTCTGATAATTTAAGTCATTATCAAGCAGCTAAATAATTAGTGAGGAGAAATTCAAATAAGAAACTTTAATTTTAACTTGTTTAATTTCAGATGTTTAGATCAATGCACAACCAAAACAGGGTTATCTTTGGACTTTCAGACCTATTGAATTTTGCAATAAAGTTGCTTTATAATAATAATGCATCTTGTGATGACACTTTTAATACCATCAACAACAACATCTACCCAAGTTCTTCGGAAGGACTTGACAGGTGGACAAAAATGTCAAATCCTGTCTAACATACCTTCATGATACAACAATAATAGATATTTTATAAAACCCCTTTGCACTAGAATTTCTTGCAAATTATTTGCCAGGTTGAACTATATTTGGGGAAACTGTAAATCGGTGCACATGAGCAATGAAGTATTATTGTGTCTCACTGTTGAGTGACCAAGTTAGCCTACTCATTAGCTGAACATCCAGAAACTTGATACTACTAACCACCTCCACAGGTGAATCATTAATACACAGAGGTGGGTGGCTGGCTCTTCTGAAATCGACAATGATCTCTTTAGTTTTTCCTACATTGAAAAGGAGGCAGTTTTTATTACACCAGTCCACCAAGCCCTTTACATCCTTAGGGTAAGCACTCTCATTGTCTTCCTGAATAAGTCCCACTACTGTTGTATCATTCACATATTTCACAATATGGTTGGTGGCAAACCTTGACCAATAGTCATGGTTGAACAATAGCGGACTTAGAACACAGCCCTGTGGAGAGCCTGTGCTCAAGAAAATGGTGTTAGAAGCATTAATCCCTATTGCAGAGGTGGGTTCCTGCCAGTTCAGACCTGTTTTATAGAACCAGTAGTGGGGATTCCCCCTCCGTTCGCCAAACTATCCATGATGGCCAACTGGACATGCCCCCCAACTGGCTCTTTCAGTAGCGCCGTAGGTGCCGCCATCTTGTTTTTTGCTTCTGTGCAAGCAGAGAAGGTCCGAGAGGAGCGGCATACAAATCTAATTAATAATAATAATAATAATAATAATAATTATTATTATTATTATTATTATTATTATTATTATTGTTGTTGTTGTTGTTATTATTATTATTATTATTATTATTATTATTATTATTATTATTATTATGTCAAAACAACTCAGGAAACGAGATCACTATGCTGGATTTCGTATTTCATCACCATTCGGGCGCTTCCCAAGCACCTAGGACTGCATGATGTAGCGGCGAATTATGTTTGCCGATCCCAGTAAAGCAGCCTTTTGCAATTGACAGATGGAGATTTTGTCAATTCTGATGGTTTTCAAATGTCCGCTGAGATCTTTTGGCACTGCGCCCAGCGTGCCAAGTACCACTGGGACCACTTTCACTGGCTTATGCCAGAGTCGTTGCAGCTCGATTTTTAGATCTTCATATTTCACTAATTTCTCTAGCTGCTTCTCCTCAATTCTGCTGTCCCCTGGGATTGCGATGTCGATGAGCCATACTTTCTTTTTCTCCATAATCAGGATGTCTGGTGTGTTATGCTTCAGAATTCGGTCAGTCGGAAGTCGGAAGTCCCACAGTAGTTTTGCTTGTTCATTTTCAACCACTTTTTTGGGCTTATGATCCCACCAGTTCTTTGCCACTGGTAAATGGGAAGCAAACTGGCAGTGAGGTAAGGCAGAACTCACCCCTGCTCTATTGGTACTCCATTACCCACTGCACCTGCCCGGCGTAAGAGAGGAGCAGCAGCAAAAGCAGCCTCCTGGGTGGATAGATAGACCCAACATATGCAGGAAAGTTGCAGCAGTTTGAATAGTAGCCCAGCGGATGCTGAGCTTCAAGCTGGAGCTGCAGAGAGCTGAGCCATGAGTGGGTTTGACAGATGGCTCAGCTGCAACTGTTTCAGAGCAAAGAGGTTGGTCTGCCTTCGCCATCTGCCAGGGGGTCACAGGTGACACCCAAACATCGGGGTCATGTGTGTGTGTGTGGGGGGGGGGGAGGGGAGCTAGAGAGCAATCACACAAACAGAAAGGGAGATGCCAGCGACTGATTTATAGGCATGCATTTGTTGGGCTCAACTGGACAATTTGCTTATTCCAAAAGATTCTGTACAGAGTTTACAGCTGTGGCCTGTGCAAGCTTCCTAAGTAGAGTGGAAAGGAAAGACTATGGACCTCTGGCTGAAAGCACATTAGTTGGTATGCATCAGTATGTGGCAAGCTGACCATAGGGCCCAGACCATATACTGATAAGCTGACTTGTTGGCCAAGCCTCTTTAAGGCTCTTAGCATGCACAATCTGACATTTGCCAAATACCTCTATCTACTAGCCTTCCAAAAGGCTGTGAGGACCTGGTTTTGCCGGCAGGCTTGAGGGCCGTGAATATTACATCTGTCATGGCCAAATTGTGTATGAGTAATATGCATGTGTGTTGATTGGAATGCTTGCCTTGTGGGTTTTTATAATGGAGTTTGTATGGTTTTAATTTAATGTTTGACTAATATTTTTATTATTGTGCTGTTTTTATATTGCTGTAAGCCACCCTGAGTCCCATTGGGATTGGGCAGCATAGAAGTCAAAATATAAATAAATTCATCATGACATCATCATGCAAATTATGTGCCATAAGGCATTGTGGTGTTTTGATGCAGTTAACACAAATTACATATACCCATTGTGCTACTAGCATGACTTCATTGTGATGCCTACAAAAAGCCTACCCCGTGATACAGATTGGGATATAATTGCACAACACACTGTGTCATCTTATTAGAAAAATGAGGGTCCTCACAACTTACAGTCTGGTGTGGCTCCTTATCTACAAAACTAGTGGCTTTCCTGATTTAAGCATATAATCTAAATGTGGATTAGAACCATTTCCAGTTAATGTAAACTAAAACTGAACATATTTTCAAATCTCAATTTGTATTAATCCAAAATGGCCACTCTGAGTTTAATCAATAAAATACAGTACAGTACAGTACAATAGGAAAACTACCAGCTATGATCAACTAGCCTCACAGGCTGTGAGCTGTGGTGGCACAGTGGTTACAATGCAGTATTGCAGGCTAACTCACTGCTCACTGCCAGGGGTTTGATTCTGATGGCTCAAGTTTGATTCAGCCTTCTATCCTTCTGAACTTGGTAAAATGAGGACCCAGATTGTTGGGGGGCAATATGCTGACCCCAGTGAAGAGCTGCAAACATTTTTACTACCACACTGTAGACGTTGCTTATTTTATGGGTGTGGCTTGCCAACCATGTGACCAGCTGGGAGTGGCTTGACGATCATGTGACCGGGGGTGGCTTAAAGGTTATGGGACTGGCTTAAAGGTGGCCAACTTGACAACACGCACGTCAAGGGTTTGGGTTAGGGTGCCTGGCCTCTCCTCGCCTCAAAGAGATACAATTTCCCTATCTATTTACTATTACTGAACATCCAAAATATACTATTTAATTCTATGTATATATGCCATATATGTACATACATGTTACACACAGGCACACACAAATATACATTATCTACTATATAAACTGTATGTGTATGTACACACACATGCACAGCTCTTCTAAAATTATACACATTCAACCTCATTTACTGTGATAGGAAAAACATACCCAGAGCCCAAAAGGGGGAAAAAAGAAAAAAAATCAATTTTTTTTTACCAGTTCTGTGGACCTGACCAAAGTTTTTCTACCAGTTCTGTGGACCTGACCGTACCCACAGGAGCCCATCACTGACCAGCATCTTATTTTCTGGCAATAGTAAGAGACAAGAAGTAGAGATTGGTTATGCTGTGTGGTTTTAGTTTCCATTCATCAAGTAGGCATTATAAGGTTTGGGCAGAAGGGGGAAACACTGTGCATATTTATGTATGAGTTTATGGGAAAGCTTAAAGCAAAGAGGACAATCTAATTCAGTCATTATTTTCAGGAGTGACTTTTTCAGCGCAAGTGGCTTGGGAGGACAGAGGCTGGGGAATGGATTGTTAGACATCTGTTGCCAATGGAGGGGCTGCCAAGGGGCTCCCCTAGGCTTGCATCTGACAGGGGGAGCTTCATATCTCAAAGGGTTTGTCCAAGCATCACACCCCACCTGAGCGCAGCAAAGTTGGGGAATTTAAAAGGGTGCTGAAAGCCAACCTTATCCATGATTTCCTCTTTAGTTGTGTTTAGTTAATGACTTTCCAACCGAGCATCTGGGTGATAGTTGGATAGTAGTCCCTGTAGGTTGCTTTCTGGCACGGCTTGGAAACAGCAGAAGGGGCTTCCAATGAGACATGGTTGGTCCTAAGAGGCATCTTCTTCTTCTCTAAGTAGGGGGCGGTGAAACCCTTTCTGCATATTTTGGCTCAGAATGACAAACGATTCCCACCTACCCTTCAGCTGTAATTTTGAACAGCATTGTTTTCCAGCCAACGACGCTAATATTACATGCCTAGAAGTTGAGAATAAGCTGATGGGGGAAATTTTAGCATTTTGCCCTGGGAATGGATATTGCAGCCAAATGTCAGAAGTCATGTCAGAAGCCCTAAAGACAGCATCATTTTCGATGTTTGGATTAATACTTGTCTCGAATTGTTCAAAGAACTGTACACCGTGCAGAAAAAAACCTGCCTGGGATTTTGGTGATTTCTCAGGAAACCGTAGTTTGCCCAGAATGAATGGCCCTAGAGATAATAGAGGAAGAAGTTTAATTTCCCAGGTATGCCAATGCAAGCCCCAGTTTGGTGATACCACAATCCCTGTAGAAGGCTAAGAGCACCCAGACAAATCAATAGCTAAAGGAATAGTTACGGGCATCTTGTCTTGACAAATAAAACAGTGTTTCCTGAATGCGAAGAATTTCTTAAGTGGAAGATTTTTTTTTACTTACATGGATGATCAAGTGGAACCATTATTAAGGAGATGTGTAATTATTGCAACATGCTCTACATGGGGCTACCCTTGAAGAGCGTTCGGAGACTACAACTAGTCCAGAATGCAGCCACACGAGCTGTTGTGGGTGAACGCAGGTGCACCCACATCACACCAACTCTCTGCGAGCTACACTGGCTTCCAATCAGTCTGTGGATGCAATTCAAGGTGTTGGTTATCATCAGTGAAGGGCTACCAAACTTTTTACTACCATACTGTGGGCGTGGCTTATGCAGGATGCCCTGCATTTTCTTTCAACATCTTTCAATGCAAATTGGGTGCTCTGGAGTAGAGATCCATTTTTGCTACTCCACTGCATCTCCCCTCCCCCTGTCTGGGCAGTAGCCCACCCCTGGTTATCACCTATAAACCCCACAAGGCTTAGGGCCAGACTTCAGTACTACTTTCAGCCGCACAGTTCCTAGTGGCCAATAAGGGCCCAGTTGGCTAAGCTGTATTGGTTGTCAAGGCTGTAGGAGTGGACCTTCTCTGTGGTGGCACCGGATCTCTGGAACCAGCTACCTCCAGAGATCTGTACTGTCCCCACCCTACTGGAAAGCCTTAAAGACTTGACTCTGCTGGCAAGCCTGGGGCTGTTGATCAATGGCACACCTTCTATATCTGGCCCCAAACAAAACAATATGTATGATTTTTCAAGGGGTTTTAAAGGTCTTTAATTGTCTTTTTTGATATCCTGTTGTATGCCCCACAGAGTCCTTCAGGAGTTGGCCAGCATATAACAATAATAGCAATAATAGCAATACAGTAGTACCTCTAGATACGAGCTGCTCCACATTTGAGTATTCCAAGTTAGGAGCAGCGACGCGAGCGAAATTTCTGTTCAACACCCAAGCTCAAATTCGGGATACGAGTCAAGCTTCCACTAGGTGGCGCAAGAATCTCCTTGCTTCCAGTTATCTCTGCCCGAAAAACAAAGTCTAAAAGCATTCGTTCGAGATGCGAGTTGATCGACTTACGAGCTCGGGTCTGGAACGAATTAAACTCGTATGTCAAGGCACCATTGTAATCGCAATAATAGCAATAGCAATAACAACAATAACAATAATAACAATAACAACAATAACAATAATAACAATAACAATATTAACAACAACAACAACAACAACAACAACAACAAGCAAACAAACAACTAACCAACTAACTAACTAACTTTGGCAATTGAAGATAAATACCCACTCTCCTCCACAATACCATTCAGGAGAAGGTAAGGGGGATTTATATATTTGAAGATAAGGGAAGTGAGTTATATATCTGAAAACTACCCAGATGGTACAGCTGGTCCAAAATATGGTAGCTCAGGCAGCAATGGCCTAATGCCCGTGTACTATCATCATCTTTTTTTTTAAAAAAAAAAATTATATTCTATCATTCCTCTGTGAGCTGCACTAGATACCGGTAGGCTTCTGGGTGAGATTCAATTTGGTTGCTGATTGTCATGTTCATAGCATTTGGTGTTTATGGCATATGGCTTGATTATTGGAGGGACCACTTGTCTCCAATAATTTCTGAATATCCAATAAGATTGGGCAGAGTGAGGATGTCCTGAGGCCCCTCAATTAAACAAAATCACCTAATGAGAGCCCAGAATTATGTTTTTTTTATTAAGGCACCTGCCCTCTAGAATAGCATTCTCCCACCCCATTTTTTGCATGATTCCTATCTTTCAAGTCTTAAAAAATGACTTTTTAAAAAGTGTGAGTTACTGTAGGTAGGGTTTGTCATCCCTGGTGGTTGTTATTGGGATGGGGTTTATTTTGTTGGGTTTTTTGGAATGTGTTTTATTCATTTTTATTCGGGCATATATATTTTTCTCTCTTTGTACGTTTTTAAAAAATAAAAGTTTAACTATGTAAGCCACCCAAAATGATTTGGGGGTTGGGTAATTCTAATTCTAAATCTAAATAAACAAATATCAACTGAAAGTTAGCAAAGGGAAACAGAAAATAACTATGGAAAACTGTTGTTTTTGCTGTCAGGCAGAACTCATCTGGATTTTTGTAGCCATGATCAGGCCACGCAACAGAAGCATACTTTTCATATTCTAGTTCTCTCTAGGATTTCATTGTGCTTCATTATTCCCAAATAAAGAAGGTGACCAGACGTCCCATTTTTGGCGGGACAGTCCTGCTTTTGAGCAATTTGTCCCATGTCCCGTGGCAATTTTTAAAAAACGAGATGTCTGGTCACCTTAGCGAGTCTGGCAGCTTCTCCTGATTGCGAAGTTGGCCAATCTGCAAAGCGAAGGAGTTTTATAGCTGAATGCGAGAAAAGGCAACGCGCTCCTCGGGGCCACGCAACAAACTTCTCCACTCCGTGCTCGGCTGCAGCGCTTCCAGCGAGCGGCAAAGGAAGACCCCGAAGGACAAGACCCAGCGAGCGGGCTTTTTTGAGAGGAGGGAGGCAGGCAGGCAGTGTCCAAAGGAGGCGGAACAGGAAAGTTGTGGAGAAAGCAAAAGTGGAGACTCGGAGCAACGAAGCGCGCTTGGGCAAACGGGCTAAAAGGAGGCGTCGAGAAGCAAAAGGCAAAAGGTGGCTGGGATGAAACTATGCGGAAACTGCAGGGCGAAGTGAAAGCTGGGGCGAGAGAGAAGCGCAGGGGGTGGGTGGAAGGAAAGCAGCTTCGGTTGAGCCCGCGGAGTTTCCACACTTACGCAGCAAAGGGGAAGGGTCAGGGATTTGGGGTTGGAGACATTGGCTGGAAGGAGCACCACCTCCGACATCCTGGAGAGCTGAGGTATTTCTTACATATACACACACACACAAACAAAAGTTGTCTGCCCCCCCCCCGTTCGGTAAAGTCCCCCCCCCCCACACTTTGTAAAACAGGACACAGTGGTGTCCCGCTTTACCGAGGTTATAATCTGGTCACTTTACAAATGAACCAAAAATGTACATCATCTTTGTTTTATCAGAGTTTGTTGCAGAAAAATCAAATCCAGAAGCACACACAGATAACTGATCCAGCTAGATTTATTAACTTATTTATAAATATATATACAATACCACTAGTAAATAATTTCTTCAACCTGGCAACAATTACAAGCAGTTTCATTTCCAGCAGCAGACAAACTTTCAGTTCAGAATTCAGAGCAGACTGAGTGGACTGAGCCACACCCAACCTTCTAACTTCAGTTTCGATTCTCTGCACAGACTCAGATGTATTTAAGCTCCCATTGGCTGGCTGACTTACTTGCTATGCCTATTCATTGGCTGAGCTTGTTACCATTGGCTCTCCCAGTTCATGAATAATCTGACATGTTTTCTTTCTCTGTGTCCTTTTATGTGCATCTGTGTTTTGTTCATTCCGTGAATGAAGGGAATTGTAGCCTAATGTATATAGGTTTATTTATGCTTTGTTTCTCTTTTAAATCCCACTATCTATTTTTGGTTATAAAATGTTTCTCCTCCATGTAAATATAAAAAAATATATATCAAAACCATTCTGAGAGTGTGGGTCCCTGTGATCATGGCTGTGGCTTTAACATGGCCAATGTACCAGTTCCTAGCTTATATTTTTCCTCTGTTTGAAACATACTCTCCTACCTCTATCTCTCACACCAGCCTCAGTAGTATCCAGAACTGGACCAGTCCCAAGTTCAGGACAGGATAAATAGAGTCTAGGATGCCTAGCCACATTCTGAAGTGATTATTTATTTGTACCTTGGTTTTTCTAGTACTATATGAAAGCTGGGTAGGTCTACCACATGCAAGTATAGCCAATAAATTGGCTGATTGGGAATGCAGATATGCTGTTGGCCTTGTCAAGAATGAATTCAGGCTGATGCAGTGTCCATAAATTGAGGCCAAAAGAGGTTTACTTCCTGCTCTGACACTGATTTCAACAAATCTGGCTGTATTAGATGTTAATCCTGGAGACTTCTGGGATGCTACATAATCCTTTGCAGTAAATGATATGGCTCTAATTACCCTGATGGGACTCTAGGCACATCTGGTAGTATGGTCCATGTCTATCATGTATTCTATTATCTCTCCCTATCTATCTATCTCTCTATCCCTATCCCCATATCTCTATCCCTATCTCTCTATCTCTTCTATCTATTTCACTATTTCTATCTATATGTCATCTCTCTGTCTCTCTGTTTACCATATTTCTCTGAAAACACAAACCACTCCAATAATAAGCCCAACCCTTTTGGGGGGCAGGGATGTTTAATATTACCCATACCCCCAAAACAAGCCATTCTGGGATCAAGATTTCTACTCTTTGGGTAAGTTCATATTATCTCAGGTTATCACTTAATAAAGATCTCTTAAGAATGAGTTGTGAGTTTTCATGCAGAACAGTGATCTGTATTTTATTATGATGCAGTGCTTAGAATGCAGTATTGCAGGCTAATTCTGCCGACTGTCAGAAGTTCAATCCTGACTGGCTAAAAGTTGACTCAGCTTTCCATCTTTACGAAGTCAGTAAAATGAGGACCCAGATTGTTGGGGGCAATAGGCTGACTGTGTAAACTGCTTACAGAGGGCTGTAAAGCATTCTGAGCAGTATATAAGTTCCAAGCGCTATTGCTAAAAATAAAACTGTCTCTATTAAATGTCTCTATTAATATTATCTTGCACATGGACCTAGCAAGCATTATTAACTTTGATATGAAAATGAGTGACTTAATTATATGAAAATTATGCACAACTTTCTAAGCCTTTGATAGCTTCAGTGCAACAAAATCCCAAAATCAAAAAATCTCTTATTTGCCTCCTATCTCTATGTCCCTGTTACTAAATGATTGATTTAGAACCATGGAAAATAAGCAGCTGTTATCAGAAATACAGCATGAAGGAATCATAATATTGACCCCATCATTTCACTCTCTGTATGTAAGCCTCAGTTCTTGCAATACTTAACGCAGCCTGGGGATGGATTGATTTATTTATTTATTTATTTATTTATTTATTTATTTATTTATTTATTTATTCATTCATTCATTCATTCATTCATTCATTCATTCATTCATTTATTTATTTATTTATTTATTTGCCGCCCCCCCTCCGAAGACTCGGGGTGGCTAACAGCAATCATAAAACAGCGTACAATAGTAATCCAATACTAAAAACAATTAAAAAAACCCTTAATATAAAAAACCAAACATACATACAAACATACCATGCATAAAATTGTAAAAGCCTAGGGGGAAAGGGAATCTTAATTCCTCCATGCCTGGCGGCACAGGTGGGTTTTAGTAGCTTACGAAAGGCAAGGAGGGTGGGGGCAATTCTAATCTCTGGGGGGAGTTGGTTCCAGAGGGCCGGAGCCGCCACAGAGAAGGCTCTTCCCCTGGGTCCCGCCAAGCGGCATTGTTTAGTTGACAGTTAAAGGATATTAAAGGCTGTATCAATAGAGCACAGGATCCTTCATTTCGTTACTGATTATGGTGCTGATTTTTCTCTCTCTGTTTTAGGCTTAGTGAAGGGGAAATATTCATTTACAGTATATTCATTTGTCTTGATTGTACAGTTTTGGGTTCCTCGTCACAGAAAGGAATTTTCCGTCATACTTTAACTAACAAAAAGTTTGGATTACTTCCCTCCATAAACATTTTGATCAATAACCTGAAATATCAATAAGGATCCAGGGTGGCACGGCAGGTAGAGCGCTGTACTGCAGGCCACGGAAGCTGATTGTAGATCTGTAGGTCAGTGGTTCAAATCTCATCACCGGCTCAAGGTTGACTCAGCCTTCCATCCTTAAGGGGTGAGTAAAATGAGGATCCAGATTGTGGGGGCAATATGCTGGCTCTGTTTAAAAGTGCTATTGCTAACATGTAAGCCACCCTGAGTCTAAGGAGAAGGGTGGCATAAAAATTGAATGAATGAATGAATGAATGAATGAATGAATAAATAAATAAATAAATAAATAAATAAATAAATAACTCTTAGACTTACGTACTGCTTCACACTCTTGTTCAGGCATCTTTAAGCAGTTTACAGAATCGGCACACTGGCCCCAACAATCAGGGCTGAGTCAACCATGAGCCAGTGAGAATTGAACTGCTAGCAGTTGGCAGAATTAGCCTGCAATACTGCATTCTAACCACTGTGCCACCATGCAGTGAAATAAAGTCCACCTGCCCAAACCTATTAACAGTACTCCTCAACAGGTGTTTTCTGACAGCAAGAAAGTGAGGAAGGGGAAGTGAAAAAGACCAAACAATGAGAAAGACACTTAAGTGAGCATGACAGAGCATCACTGAAAGAGCAATAAAGCAGGAACGATGAGTGAGAATGCTAGATCAAGCGATAGAATGAGAAAAGGCAATGGGGCAAGTGATAAAATATAAAAGGATGGAGCTTGTAGTGGAGCAAATGATGGAGCAGAGGATAGATAGTAGAGGAGTGGAGCAGATGATCGGATGGAGGACAATCATAGGAGAGGCAATTGGATCAGTGATGGAGCAGATGATGGAGAGATTGAAAACATAATGTTGATAAAGCCAATGAGAAAACTAATAATAGAGTCAGAGCTGGCAAGAGAACTGGGAGAACAGATAACAGAATAGGAAAGTGATAGACCTGGTAACATAGGAAGAGAGGATGGTGAACTAGGGCAACACAAGAGAACAGAGCCGGGGTGGCGCAGCAGGTAGGGTGCTGTACTGCAGACCACTGAAGCTTGACTGTAGATCTGCAGGTCAGCGGTTCAAATCTCATCACCGGCTCAAGGTTGACTCAGCCCTCCATCCTTCCGAGGTGGGTAAAATGAGGACCCAAATTGTGGGGGCAATATGCTGGCTCTGTTCAAAAGTGCTATTGCTAACATGTTGTAAGCCGTCCTGAGTCTAAGGAGAAGGGCGGCATAAAAATTGAATAAATAATAAATGATAATAATTGGGGGTGAGAGAAATGGGCTATAAAAACAGAGGGAGTTCTGGATCAGATGAGAAAGTTAGAGAATGGTGAATTGGGAAGAGAAACAGAATGAGCAAGAGACCGAGAGGGTGAGGAAGAAAGACTGTGCAAAGGAGGCTCAGCAAGAGAGATAGCAAGAGATTACGAAAGAATGAGTGAGAGAGCATGTTAATGTTGGTAAGGCTGCGGTTTCCAACCTGTGGGAGTGAGCAGGGGCTTTCTGAAAAGAGCAGGAGAGGGGGAAGATAAAACTTTCGTGTTAGCTCAGCCATATTTATTTATTTTTTATCATTTCTTTATTTTGTCAAATACGAATTGGTGGTATACAAATATATAACAATATTTATATATATGACACTACTATGAGTCTACGGAGAGGAGCGGCATACAAATCTAATAAATAATAATAATAATAATAATAACAACAACAACAACAACAACAATAATAATAATAATAATAATAATAATAATAATAATAATAATAATAATAATAATAGAAGCATTAGGAAAGGGGACGGTAGGCACGCTGGTACTATTATGCATGCCCCTTACTGACCTCTTAGGAATCGGGAGAGGTCAACAATGGATATTCTAAGGGTAAGGTTTTTGGGGTTAGGTGATGATAGAAAGTCAGGTAGTGAGTTCCATGCATTAACTACTCAGTTACTAAAGTCGTACTTCCTGAAGTCGAGTTTGGAGCAGTTTACTTTGAGTTTGTATCTGTTGTGTGCTCGTGTGTTGTTGTGGTTGAAGCTGAAGTAGTCGTTGACAGGAGGGATGTTGTAGCAGATGATTTTATGGCTATGCTTAGGTCGCGTTTAAGGCAATGTAGTTCTAAGCTTTTTTAAAAAAATCTATCATTTCCTCTCCTTAGCTTAGCCTACTCGCTATCCTTCTTGCTGGGACCGAATAGAAATCTGCAGTTGGAGAAGAGGCCTCCTCCCGCCAGGGGAACAGCCCATTAAATCAAGGTCTGCCTGGGCTAATGATGGGATATTTCCTTTTAGGCAATGCCAGGAGCCTACCATTCATCCCACAGAGCCCCAGCAGGGCTTAGCTTGCTACTCTCCTGGGGGAAAGGAGAGCCAGCAGTGCTCTCCTGCTGTTCAGACAAGACCATTTGGCGCCCGCATGCACACAATGTTCATTTTCTTTCCCTGCTATTATTGTTGGTAGCGAGGGACACATGGGGTGGGGAATAGGGAGGGCAAGCAGGCAGCCGGTCCCTTAAACCGGCTGGAAGCTTGTTGAAAGCTGGACAGGAAACAAAGCAACTTGGAGCAAAGGTTAATGAGGGAACGGCGCTCTTTTGAACAGAAGAACGTGTGGCAGTTATTCCAATGGATACAGGAAACACGTTCACCAGCTCCTGGAAAAGAAGCTTTCTTGTATGTTTGCATGTCTGAGAGGGTGGAGGTGGGGGTGACATTTAAAAAAACCTAGAATTCTTGCCCATATGGTGAATTGATCAAAAAGTGTTCGCAGGGCATTGCATAAAATCTGAACCTAGTGAAATCCAAAGTTTCCAAAACACTGATTGTGGGGACGGCCCTTGTAAGTACACACGGAGTTACACTAGATGTTTCAAAAGATACTTTATGCAGACTGTCTTAAAAACATGAGCCAGGTTTTCCTGTCCACTTGGCATCATGATCCGAAGAATGAAGCTGACCCAGAAATGAAAAGAGGTGTTTCAAGCAGCCATGCTTTTAGTCAATACTCAAAACTTGGAACTATACTGGCTGGAGAACTTTGGGTATTATATTATCAGTAGTGTTGGGCGAACCGAGCCTGCACAATTTGGGTCCGTACCGAATTTTGTGGTGTTCGGCATACCGGACCCAAACCCGATTTTTTTTCAAAATTCGTGCTTTGGTTTGGCGTTCGTGCCAAACATCGCCAAAGTCACAGCCCATCTGTCATCTGTTGAGAAGAGGAGGAGGAGCCAGGCGCTGGTGGTGGCGGAGGAAGGCAAACACCAGGGAGCTGTTGGCTGGGAGGGAGGCTGGGAGGGAGGCACAAAAGGAACTGGGGAATCCCAGAAAGAGATTCCGGGGGCGGAGCTTTGACGTCACATATACTGGCAGGTTGCTACTTCCATGGAATCCAGGAAGTGATCACCTTGGGAACCTTAGCAACCTGCCGGTATACGTGACGTCAAAGCTCCACCCCCGGAATCTCTTTGTGGGATGGATTCCCCAGCTCCTTCAAAGGGAGGTCTTTTCATGTTAAAATATTTTTTTTTATTTTTACGAAAAAGGATGTCGCAGCGGCACTGCAAGCAAAGGGAGGTATTTTCATGTAAATTTTTTTTAAAATGTGAAAGGACCTCCTTTTGCTTGCGGCGCCACTGCGGTGTCCTTTTTCCTAAAAATTAAAATAAATAAAAATTAAAAATCCGTAAAAATAAAAAACGATGGGATTCCGGGGGTGGAGTTTTGGCGCCATGGACTGTTCGGGTTCGGGTTCGGACGAACTTTGCGTGAAGTTCGTCCGAACTTGCCAAACCCGAACACCGTTGGGTTCGCCCATCACTAATTATCAGTGCACAGTGGGACAGGTGCTATATTTTAATGATCAGTACAATAATTGTCAACCAGAGAACGTATAGGAAGATTGTTTACTTACATTTTGAAATCATGGAAATAGGTATATTAGTCTTTCCTAACTTTCTAACCAAGTTATGGTTACTAACCATAACTTGGTTTCAAACCAAGTTATGGTGCCCATACATGTGGCAGAACATTTTGTGCCCGTATAGACCTTACCAGCCACCTGTGGACACATCGTGTACAGCCTACAACCCATTAGATGTCAAGGTCCTCCTCGATCACGATGGCCGAACATCATCAACCAAGTTAGAAAAGTTAACAGTAGACCTCCAAGGTTCCTTCCAACTCTGTTATTCCATCATTCTAACTTGCTACTAGCCTAGAGACTGTGAAAGGTATGAAATATGGAGAACTGCATTCTGAAGTTAAAAGTTCAAATGTGATTAGTTTATTTATTTATTCAGAAAACTTACATGGCTGCCTAGCACACTCGATAATCCTAGGCAGGTCACAATAACAGTCCAAACACCCCTCCCCTAAAAAATAAAAAGCCAAGCCCCCCAAACCCCAATTACTTTGATTGCTAAAGGAAAATCAAACCATATTCTTAAGTATCTACAGCACTAGTTTAGACAGGAACCCCAGATGATTTTCCTTAGCCTAGCCAATATTTATTGAGATTATGAATTAGTGACCCTTACAAAAGGTTGTAAATCTATGTTATCCATGTATTCCACTCCACTGATCATGCCTGAGAGTGAAGAAGGAGCAGATCCAAGAATCTCATTGTGGCAGACCTGGGTTTCAAAATCCCATCCAATGCTACATTTGATTTCCTCAACCACAGACACTTCTTGTGCCTTGCTGCCATGGCTTGCCATATTCTCTAGCTCCTCTCCCATTTTCATTTTGCAGCCAGTCAGTATGAAATTTAGAAAGGGCTTGGTACATTCAAAGTGGATTGGGCTATCAGTGGTTGTGAAAATGGATAGCTGTTTACTCTCTTGAAATATAGCCTTCGGTACTGATTACTAAGAGTTTACAATAGAAAGAGGGCATTGCTTCCAATCCAGGCTTGCAAGCTTCCAAATGCATCCATTGTGACAACAATCCATGAATAAATGGGCCTTTGGCTTTGCTCTTGTGTGTATTTCCTAGGCTCTTAAACTTGGACTTTGCCTAATGTATATGAAGAGTGGAAGCACTGAGGTGGGGAGAGATTGTGGAAGAGGAAACCTGCGATGCAGCTTTGCTAGATCTGCTCCCTCCCTTGTATGCTCCTTCACCCTTCATGCATGGCCTCTCTGCTGTACTAAAAACCGCCAACTGCTCCCCATGGAGGCCAAGGCAGCAGCAGTGGCCTTCATCCTAATCCAATTTGTCAGGAAGGTAATGAAGTATAAAAGTGTGGATTCAATTAAAAGGGATTTTGATGTAGGATGGAGCCCGTGGGTAGGGAGGGATAGAAGCCTACTGTTTGAAAGGGACCATCTGTGCCACTAGGCTGCTGCTTTTGTGCTTGTCCTGAAAGGACCACTTTACTTGAGACAGGGTCTTTGGCGTGCCTCATGGTTGGCCCGTGGAAACAGTCCGACCTGCAGGGAAGGAGGTGGATGTCCTTCGACTCTCCAGAGCCTTGACCTCTTTCTTCCAGGGTCTGTCCTATATTAGTGCAATTGCATCCCCCGAGATCTTTCCAACAGCCCCAAAAGGCTTTGCAAGCATGGGTGAAACCAGCTATCAGTTCGGCAGCATGACTGAAGCAATTACAGATGTTAATATGGTGAACCTGGACTGGAGACATGTGCAAAGAAATGTTGGGGAACGAGATGGACATAAAGCCCAAGATTTATTTGACGTTCATCAGGAAAAAAAAGTCTTATTTCATCTCTTGCTCTTGATTGAAATTCTCCGTTTCAGCCTTTCAGTCTATTTGTGTGATGCTAAGTGTAATAAAAAAGGATGTTAGAGTCAGTAATATTTATTACATTCACTTTTTTTCCAAGAAGTTAAATTTGTGGTAGGTTAGGCTGATGGACATAGATGATGTTTCCTTCAAGACAATCTTGACTCCTGGCTACTGTGGACACATCTGCATGGCTTTCATGGCAGAATAACAGATGTGGTTTGTGTTGTGTACCTATGTTAATAGTTAGTATATAAGTAGGTTATGTTAATATTGTATGTAAATCCACACCATTTACATGTTGCCCGCGGATTTTTTTGTTTTGTTAACTTTCTTTTTAGTCCTGAGATTTAGTTTTCTCTTCAAGAAACTCCATGCTTAATTTCTAAGACCAGGCATTTATCAATAATGAGTGATGCAACTGTTGAGAGTAAGTGGGCGGAGCAACCCAGTCTGCAGATAAGAGTGAAAGGATGGGAGCAATAATTAGAATGGAAGCATGAGCACAACAAGATATGAATAGCCATTGAGTAAATATCTCCATAGTGGTTATATCCAATCTTTCATTTAAATCTCCCCCAATAATAAAATAGGCAAAATGAACTATGTTAAATATTTTGCCTGCTAATATCCAGGTGTCATTGTATCCCCCTTTTTAAAAAAAGTAATAATGTACAAAAAGCAACTGCATATAACCTGTCTGATGCTGACAGTCAGAGTGTCACTGTCTACCCATCATATGAAAGCATAAATTCTCTTGCTATGTCCTATGTTTAGTAAATGTACAATTGCTCATGAATATTGTTCATAAATGTAGTTCATAAAATCATCTGCCACAATGTCCTACCTGTCAACCATTACTTTAGCTTCAACCACAACAATACACGAGCACACAATAGATACAAACTTCAATGTAAACCACTGCAAACTGGACTGTAGAAAATACGACTTCAGCAACAGAGTGATCAATGCCTGGATTTCATTACCTGACTCTGTGGTTTCATCCCCCAAAGTTTTTTTTTTATTGATGTAATCTCATTTTAAGACCAATATTTGAGGGGCTGCATATTGTAAACATACAGTAAGTTTAAGACGCTCAAGCAATCATTTGTTTTTATGGGGTATTCTAATTCTTTCTCCCAAAGTTCTTGCAAGTAATCACAATTGACTTTAAAGATACTCTATTTTCACAGATTTCCATTTCAAATACTGTATTCTCTGCAATTTAATGCTGGAAAAGTAGTTGAATTATTACTAAAAAGAGGATTCAAAGCTTTCAATAAAAGCAGAGGGGTCATTTAAGTCAAATTTAAGGCATATAAGTATAAATAGATAGATGGATAGATAGGTAGGTAGGTAGGTAGGTAGGTAGATAGATAAGCAAGCAAGCAAGCAAAAAACCCCAAACAAACAAACAAACAAATAAACAAATTAATTAATTATTTGATTGATTAATTAATTTAGAAAAAAAGGCATGCAGTCTTAGGAGACGGGACTTGATCATTTTGATTTTACGAAAAATAAAAGTCATGGTATATGATTAGTGATACAGCTGAAAGGTCAGAATGTTAAAACCCCCATCACTGTATGAAATTATGACAACCATAATTGGGTAAAGAAAATTGCCCCCTGTCTCCAAAACTCCTAACTTGACAGCTGTCACTTGCAAGCAGACAAACATGTCCCACTTAGAAACACACAGTTCAGGAGCTCTCGCCGCTTAATCTCCGACAGATAAACTAACTGAGGGGAGATTTGGAATTATTTTCAAAATCTTGCCGCTCCGACGAGATTAGAGCTCTGTTAATCTTGCCCAACGAGTGTTTGGGGGATGGTTTAATGAGAATTTGTGGAGGCATAATCCTGTTGTTAAACTCATTCCCTAAACTAATCTTCCGAGTTGCACAAGATGTTCTTAGGATTGAAGCTGGGATGCAGGGACGCTGGGAGGTAGGTGGTAGGGATGGGATGGCAGCATGCTTGGGAGCTATGAAATTCTAAATGGTGAATCTCTGCTGTGAGTTCTAGTAACTGAATAATAGAATAACTAAATTGGAAATGATCTTGGAGGTCTTCTAATCCAGCCTGTCCCCCAGCAGGAGACTCTATACCAGTGATGGTGAACCTATGGCACATGTGCCCAGAGATGGTGTGCAGTGCCTTCTCTCATGGCACCCCAGTTCAGCTCTGATGTGCATGAGCACATGCCTCCCATCAGTCAGCTGACCTTTGGGTCACTGCTGCGTATGCACAGGGATGGGGTGCATGCTCAAGAATCACATGTGCATGTGTGGGGGCAGGGTCGTGCAGGGGTCATACAGGCATGCACAGGAGGCATGCAGGGGAGTCATGTGTGCATGCGTGGGGTCAGGCATGGAGGGGCACATATTAGATTTTGGGGGTTTGGGCACTGTTATGGTTAGCTCTGGCCGAGCTCCTGCCCCAAGGAATGTGGAGGTGGAGGTGGGGGAGACACCCACATGCCGCAGGCCTGTTTTGCTCCCAGTAGAATCTGCCGATGAAGTCTCCTCTGACCAAGGAAGCGTGATTGATATGGAAGAGGGGAGTTTGGCAGACAGCCCAGGAGGAGATCAGTCATCCTTATCATCCCTGGATTCTGAACAAGAATTAATGACACATCCACGCATGTGTAGAGTGATGCATAGGAGACAACAACTGAAGGATTATTACAAGAGAAAATGAGGCCACCTGTGGTTGGGTGGGGCTGCTGTAATTAGTGCTACAGATAAAAGTGCAGCCTGGTGTTTTAGCCTCATGGCAGTTTATCTGATTCATTGTTTCGTCAAGATTGTGGTTTGTGCTCTTCAGGATTGTGTGGGTGGACTCTCTGGACTTTAGAATTGGACTCAATTTCCCAGTTATTGGGTGAGCAATTGGACTGCATTTAGCCTGTGCCTTGTGTGTACCAGAAAATCCCTTTGACATTTAAAAAGGGAGCTGTTTCTGTTTTTCTGTTTATAAAAACTTTTGGGTTTTCCTTTTATCATGTGGTGTGTGTCTTCCTGGACTAATTACCCTGTAATTACGGGAGGTTGAGACACACAGGCAGAACAGGACACATGCATGCTTTGGGCATTCAGTCCGGAAAAGGCCTTTCATCTGGAGTGTTGGGCTCAAGATCAGAACGGTCCAAACTAACTTTCCCTGATGTACAAACAACTTGTGGAAACATACGGTAACCTTTTCTGTTGGCTTCAGAAACAGAGATGGTCCTAGAGTGGCTTTGCAAAAACAGGACTTCTCTAAGATTTTCACCTTTGTCACCATTTGACTTTTCATTGCAGAGAGCTACAGAGATACTAAAGAGATACTGTGAACCAACAATTGCAAAAAAATGCTTTAAGCCAGTGGTTCTCAACCTGGGGGTCGGGACCATTTTGGGGGTCGAACGACCGTTTCAAAGGGGTCGCCTAAGACTATGGGAAAATACAAATTTCCCATGGTGTTAGGAACTAAAGCTTCTATTCTGGTGCCTTGGAATATATTTTTACAATCCGGCCAATCAGGTGTTTAAAGCGGGCATGTCCCTCTGACCTTCCTGGCAATCAGCTTAAAGCTCTGTTGGGAGAATTGGCACTAGACTTATGGTTGGGGGTCACCACAACACGAAGAACTGTATTTTTTAAAAAAATATCTTTATTAGTTATTTACATTTAAAACCACAAAAAGAAAACATAAACATACACTCTATTAAGGGGTCCCAACATTAGAAAGGTTGAGCCCATAGCAGAAGAAAACATGACAAAGAAACTGGAATTTGCTCTGGTTTAGATGCTTGACATTACGATTTATTTATTTATTTATTTATTTATTTATTTATTTATTTATTTATTTATTTATCTATCTATCTTCTGTCCATCTGTCGGTCCATTTATTATTATTATTATTATTATTATTATTACTATTATTATTATTATTATTATTATTTAGATTTCTATGCCACTCTTCTCGAGGTGACTCAGAACGATCTATCTATCTATCTATCTATCTATCTATCTATCTATCTATCTATCTATCTATCTATCTATCTATCCATCCATCCATCCATCCATCCATCCATCCATCCATCCATCCATCCATCCATCCATCCATCCATCCATCTATCTATCTATCTATCTATCTATCTATCTATCTATCTCTATCCTAAATGGCTCAGGGCCAGACTATTTATGGGACCGCTTCCTCTCTCATATCTCATTGCAAACAGTTAAGGGCCCAAAGAGTTAGCCTTCTCCAGGTCCCATCTACCAAACAATGTTGGTTGGTGGGACCTTGGGGAAGAGCCTTCTCTGTGGCTGCTCCAACCCTATGGAATCAACTGCACCCAGAGATTCGCATTATCTTCTCCCTACCAGTTTTCTGGAAAGCTGTTAAAACCTGGCTTTTCCGGCAGGCCGGTAATTAAGATTGATTGTTACAAGTATGGTTTTTTTGATACAAGTGATTTTAGTGGTATCAGTATGCCGATGATACCCAGCTATACATCTCCACCCCATGTCCAGTCAACGAAGCAGTGGAAGTGATGTGCCGGTGCCTGGAGGCTGTTGGGGCCTGGATGGGTGTCAACAAACTCAAACTCAACCCAGACAAGACGGAGTGGCTGTGGGTCTTGCCTCCCAAGGACAATTCCATCTGTCCATCCATTACCCTGGGGGGGGGGGGAACTACTGACCCCCTCAGAGAGGGTTCGCAACTTGGGCGTCCTCCTCGATCCACAGCTGACATTGCAACATCATCTTTCGGCTGTGGAGAGGAGGGCGTTTGCCCAGGTTCGTTTGGTGCACCAGTTGCGGCCCTATTTGGACAGGGAGTCACTGCTCACAGTCACTCATGCCCTCATCACCTCGAGGTTTGATTACTGCAACGCTCTCTACATGGGGCTACCTTTGAAAAGTGTTCGGAAACTTCAGATCGTGCAGAACGCAGCCGCGAGAGCCATCGTGAGGCTTCCAAGATTTGCCCATGTTTCCTCAACACTCCGTGGCTGCATTGGCTGCCGATCAGTTTCCGGTCACAATTGAAAGTGTTGGTCATGACCTTTAAAGCCCTACATGGCTTTGAACCAGACTACCTCCGGAACCGCCTGCTACCGCACGAATCCCAGCGACCGATAAGGTCCCATAGAGTTGGCCTTCTCCGGGTCCCGTCGACTAAACAATGTCGTTTGGCGGGCCCCAGGGGAAGAACCTTCTATGTTGCGGCCCCGGCCCTCTGGAACCAACTCCCCCCGGAGATTAGGATTGCCCCCACCCTCCCTGTCTTTCGTAAACTACTCAAGTCTCATTTATACCACCAGGCATGGGGGAGTTGAGATATTCCTTCCCCCTAGGCCCTTACAAGTTATGCATGGTATGTTTGTGTGTATGTTTGGTTTTATAATAAGGGTTTTTAGTTGTTTTATTATTGGATTGTCACATGCTGTTTTTATCATTGTTGTTAGCCACCCTAAGTCTACGGAGAGGGGCGGCATATAAATCCAATAAATAATAATAATAATAATAATAATAATAATAATAATAATAATTATTATTATTATTATTATTATTATTTTTATTTTTTTTACTGCATTGTATTTATAACTGCTGTTAACTGCTCAGAGTCCATTTGCAGTGAGCGGCATATAAATCAATCAATCAATAAATGTGATCACCTTTTGTGATCTCCGGGCAAGCAAAGTCAATATGGGAAGATATACTTAACAACAGTGTTACTAATTTAACAACTGTAGTGGATTCACCCAAGAAATATGGTAAGAAAAATTGTAAAATAGGACAAAACTTACATAACAAGTTTTATTTATTTTTTATTCAATTTTTTTTATGCCGCCCTTCTCCTTAGACTCAGGGCGGCTTACAACATGTTAGCAATAGCGCTTTTTAACAGAGCTCGCATATTGCCCCCGCAATCTGGGTCCTCATTTTACCCACCTCAGAAGGATGGAAGGCTGAGTCAACCTTGAGCTGGTGATCAGATTTGAACCACTGACCTGCAGATCTACAGTCAGCTTTAGTGGCCTGCAGTACTGCACTCTACCTGCTGCGCCACCTCGGCTCTAGTGTATTTCATAAGTTGAGAACAAGTGTGTGAGACTGTGAAAGTGTAAAATGTTAGCACAGAGGTCCTTCCAGTGTCAGGACCACACCCAAAATGACTCTATCCATATTAATAGAGATTATCTAGAGCTTCTCAACAATTTATGTTACTCCATGAAGTTTGGGTGGATTTTGCTGCCTTGGCCTCTCTCACAGGGTTAAGACAGAGAGAGGAGGGAACTGGAGGACAGTGGTCTATTATTGTTATTAAATTGCCACCATTAGTCCCTCTTAGCTTAGTTTTTCGGGGTCAAAAGATCAGATCTCCAGCCATGAAACCATTTTAGCTCCCCTCCATTTACTTGTTCATCTTCAGTTCTAAGAGAATTTAAAGACCCCTCTTAAAAGTGGTGCTACAGCTGAGTCCCACACCTCCCCCCTCCTGCCACACGCACCATGCTTTGGCCTCCCTGGTGCATCCATCCATCAGAGGACTGGGTTTTGCTAGTCGCTGCTGCTGCTATTTCTGCTCCATCTAACCTTGGGCCCTGCAGTCAGCAGCCCAACCCTTCCAGGCAGCCTAAGGCACTGAGAGGTGGGAGGAGAAGGGGGAAACCCAGCCTCTTTGCAAGGGAAAAGGCCATCTGCCATGAAAACCGACACCTGCTGATGCTCACAGAATCAGAGGCCACTCCGTCCGCCGCCTCCACAGTGTGAAACAAGCATCCAAAGTGGGATTAAGATGTGGCCAGGTCACCCTGTTCCTGGAAATCCTCCTCCACTTCCTTTGGCCTAGAAAGGAAGGCTCAAACCTTAGTCAACTGAGCAAAGTTAAAAAAATCCTGAAAACCAGAAAGATGAGAAAGTAGGAAAGAAAATGGGAGAAATCTGACAGCAGGTGTGGGGGGCAGAGAGAGGGGTAGAGAGACAGGGGGAGAGGGAGAGAGAGAAAAAGAGGGGGAGGGAGCGGGAGAGAGGGGGAGAGAGAGGGAGCGGGAGAGAGGGGGGAGAGGGAGAGGGAAAGTGAGGGAGGGAGAGGGAGAGGGAGAGAAAGGGATGGAGAGGGAGGGAGAGAGAGAGGGAGGGAGAGGGAGGGAGAGAGAGAGGGAGGGAGAGGGAGGGAGAGAGAGAGGGAGGGAGAGGGAGGGAGAGGGGGAGAGGGAGAGAGAGAGAGAGAGAGAGAGAGAGAGAGAGAGAGAGGAGATAAATTAGAACAAATGGCCTTTATCTTTCCACCTGCTGCATTTGCTACTTTTCCTCCCACCCTTCGGTCTCCTGTTTCAGCCAAGTAGAAGCTACAATGATCCTAGAAACTGGGAAAGTGAGACCTTTCTAATCTCGGTGCTGCTTCTGCGCAAGTGTAGAAGCGAATTTTTACACTTTCATCGTGATGCATACAGGTGGGGAAGGGAAGTAGAACCCACCCCGGTGACTACTCTGTGTAAAGAGAAGCATAGGTGAAAGGCACCTACACATATTAGCTCTACATGTTGAATCTGGTTTGTGAGTTAGCCTGTTTGTTTGTTTTTTAATTAAAGATGCCAGGTTGGCATAAAACAAAAACACACCTCTCTCCACTTTAAGATTAACAGTTTGGGTTCTGACACAGTCTTCAGAAGAAAGTGAAGGCCTGGAGTTAGATTGCTTACCATATTTTCAGGTACAAAGCAGATATAAAAAAGATCTAATTGAATTTGGAATATGTAAAAAACCTAGTGAAATAGATAAAATTTTAATAGGATCAGATAATAATATTATTTCCAAAATGTACAATTAAACTATGAAAATACAGAAGAAATAGTTAAACATAACATGATAGCATGGATGACAAATTTTGGTTACTCTATTCAGCTAGACCAGCGTTTCCCAACCGGTGTGCCGCGGCACACTAGTGTGCCGCGAGACACCGTCAGCTGTGCCGCGGCGAGAGGCGGCGGAGGAGAGTGGGCGGATCGGGCGGGCAATGGGGCAGGGCGGAGAAGCCAGGGGCGCGTTTGGCCGGAGGCACCTACTGCCGCACCTCCCTGTCCCTGCCTCCCCACGGTGCCTCCGGCCAAACGCGCCCCTGGCTTCTCCGCCCTGCCCCATTGCCCGCCCGATCCACCCACTCTCCTCCGCTGCCGCCTCCTGCCTTGGGGCGAGCAATCCGGGAGTCCGGGACTGTGTGGCTTTGCACCATGAAGAGAAAACGGCCAACTTTTCCCTGCTGCCATTTTCTCTTCATGGCGCAAAGCCACACAGTCCCGGACTCCCGGATCGCTCGCTTCTCCGGTCAGCAAAGCCATCTGCCCAGGAAAGCGCTGCGCTGGCCGGAGAAGCGAGCGATCCGGGAGTCCGGGACTGTGTGGCTTTGCGCCATGAAGAGAAAACGGCCGACTTTTCCCTGCTGCTGTTTTCTCTTCATGGCGCAAAGCCACACAGTCCCGGACTCCCGGATCGCTCGCTTCTCTGGTCAGCAAAGCCATCTGCCCAGGAAAGCGCCGCGCTGGCCGGAGAAGCGAGCGATCCGGGAGTCCAGGACTGTGTGGCTTTCGGCCGGGCTAACGGGAGGCGGCGCGAGGCCGGGCGCTGGGGGCGTCTGGGAGGGCGAGGAGGCTGATGGCTGCTGCGCACTCCACTCTCTCCGGCTCTCTCTCGCTCTTTCTTTTTCTCTCTGTTGCTGGCGTGGTGAACGAGAGAGAAAGAGAGAGAGAGAAAAAGGAGGGGAGAGAGAATGAGAGAAAGAAAGCAAGAGAAAGAGAGGGAAAGAAAGCAAGAGAGAGAGAGAAAGAAAGGGGGGAAGGAGGGAGAGGGAAAGACATAGAGGGAGGGAAGGAGGGAGAGAGAAAGAGAGCAAAAAAGAGAGGAAGAAAGAAAGAAAGAGGGATGGAGAGAAAGAAGGGAAGGAAGAGAGAGAAAGAGGGAGGGAGAAATAGAGTGAAATGGAGGAAGAGATATTTTTTTTGTCCAAACTTTTCTTTAGCCCCCTCGCCCCCCCTTCAGTGTTCCCCAGAATTTTGAAAACATGAATAATGTGCCGCGGCTCAAAAAAGGTTGGGAAACACTGAGCTAGACGATTGGGAAAAAGTATGGAAAATTAATTACAAGATGACATTGTCTTTATCATATAAAGAGAATTTACACAAGATGTTTTATCGGTGGCATTATGCTCCAGCATGTCTAGCCAAAATCCATCCAAATATAAGTAATAAGTGCTAGAAATGCAAATCTGCCATAGGAACATACTATCACATTTGGTGGTTATGTCCGGAAGCAAAAAAAAATTTGGTCTAGGATTCAAAATTGGTTGAAAGAAATATTAAATTATCAATTGGAAATGAAACTGGAAATGTATCTGTTGGGAATAATCAGAGGACAGCATAGCAAAGAAGATTACTATTTAATAACTCATATATTAACATCAGCAAGGTTGGTGTTCGCACAAACTTGGAAACAAGAAAATATACCAAATGAAGAAATGGTGATTAGGAAAACATTAGACTGTGCTAAATTAAGTAAATTAACATATGAATTACAGAATAAACAAAATAAGGACTACTATACAGTTTGGAGGAAACTATATAATTGGATAGGAAAAAAAAAAATTGAACTAATGTTTAAGGGAAGGAAATGAACTAATAGAAACAGAATTGTAAAACATAAAGCATTAAGCAAATTTAATTTGTATATAAGTGTGTCTATATGTCTTGTTTTGTTTGTATTATAATTTAAAAAAAAAACAGAAGAAAGTTGAGAGGCATCAGTGAGCATCCAAGGAGTAGCATAGACAATTCTTAAAACAGACACGCAACTGTAAAGCTTGGTTTGACCCATCTTTGTCACTGGCGACTCATCAGGTTGCATAATACCTTAATGCCTTATTCATAATTACTGACCCCCTCAGAGAGGGTCTGCAACTTGGGCGTCCTCCTCGATCCACAGCTAACATTAGAGAACCATCTTTCAGCTGTGGCGAGGGGGGCGTTTGCCCAGGTTCGCCTGGTGCACTAGTTGCGGCCCTACCTGGACCGTGAGTCACTGCTCACAGTCACTCATGCCCTCATCACCTCGAGGTTTGACTACTGTAACACTCTCTACATGGGGCTACCTTTGAAAAACATTCGGAAACTTCAGATCGTGCAGAATGCAGCTGCAAGAGCAATCATGGGCTTTCCCAGATATGCCCATGTCACACCAACACTCCGCAGTCTGCATTGGTTGCCGATCAGTTTCCGGTCACAATTCAAAGTGTTGGTTATGACCTATAAAGCCCTTCATGGCATCAGACTAGAATATCTCTGGGACCGCCTTCTGCCGCACGAATCCCAGTGACCGGTTAGGTCCCACAGAGTTGGCCTTCTCCGGGTCCCGTCGACTAAACAATGTCGTCTGGAGGGACCCAAGGGAAGAGCCTTCTCTGTGGCGGCCCTGACCCTCTGGAATCAACTCCCCTCGGAGATTAGGACCGCCCCACCCTCCTCGCCCTTTGCAAACTCCTTAAAACCCACCTCTGCTGTCAGGCATGGGGAAATTGATTCCCCCGGGCCGTTCCCGTTTCATGTATGGTTTTTGTCTGGGATGTATGACTGTTTTTATATTAAGGGTTTTAAATTGCTTTTTAACTATTGAGTTTGTACTGTGTTTTTTGTTGTGAGCTGCTCCGAGTCTCTGGAGAGGGGTGGCATACAAATCTAATAAATAAATAAATGAATGAATGAATGAATGAATGAATGAATGAATAAATAAATAATGCCTTAACTACTATACCACACTTCCCTTCTGCTTAGATCCCATTATACAGGGTTATTCAAAAAGAACGAACCATTTTCATGACACATTGCTTCGGTTCTCAAGCATCGTCATGCAATGAGTCAGTGACCATTTGAAAGAGGAGTTATCTAAGTTTTGAATGGCTGCCACAGGGGCGATGTAGTCGCGTCATTCTTCTAACAACATTCACATGTTTGTTTACCCTCGTGATGGCAAGACCTTAGGAAAAGGCATTCTGTGTTGGCAGAATGCTCTTTGTGCTTGGCCTGTCAGATCCCCACATCTACCTGTGTGTGATTTTTTTCTTGTGGGGATAAGTAAAAGATTGCATTTATATTCCACCGCTAATCACGAACTTAATGATTTAAAAATTGAATAACAACGACAATCAACTCAGTGGATTGTGATATGCCCATACCCGCCTGGGAGGAATTATCTTATCACCATTGATTTTGCCTATGCTGCAGGTGATAGCCACATTGAACACTTGTAAGACGGGAAATAAAAGTTGACTGAGAGTAGAATAATTCACCATAGCAAATTGTTGCCTAGCTCCAAATCTGTGAACAGATGTAATGCTGATGCTGCTGATGTAAAAGAAGATCAGGTGAGCCTTCATTTAGTTTCTCGCATGTGTAGATTAGCCAACCTGATCTAGGAATGGAGAGAAAGAAACCATGTTGACTGAAACCTACAGCACCTGGAATCAAATGAAGAACAAATGAACATCTTCCCCCTGAAGAAATTGGCAGATCTGGGGATCCTTATATCACATCTGATTGGGGGAAGGGGCAAAAGTTAAAGTCTTTTTCATAGCCCAGTTCACGCAGCAAGGAAGCTGGCTTTTTATTCTCATTTTCTGAAATTGATCGTTGAAAAATCAAAACCAGAAAGACACACAGAGGACTGATTCAGCTGGATTTATAAACTTCTTTATAAACATAGTAATATATGTATATATATTCGACACAAAAATATGTAATCCTTCCCTGGTGCAGAGCTGAAGGATTTGGATACTGTAGCCTAGAGGATAATTCTCTGCCTTACAAGGCAAAGGTTGCAGGTTCAAGTCCCAGTCGGTATGGCTAGCTGATGCCAAAATAAGGCTGAAATAGATCTATCCTAGTCTCCCTTAATTTTCAAATTCAGCCAAAAAAAATGTGACACACACACACACACACACACACATGTTTTTTTGCTGAATTTGAAAATTAAGGGAGACTAGGATAGATCTATTTCGGCCTTATTTTGGCCTCATCAGCTAGCCATACTCACTGGGACTTGAACCTGCAACCTTTGCCTTGTAAGGCAGATAATTATCCTCTAGGCTACAGTATCCAATCCCTTCAGCTCTGCACCAGGGAAGGGTTATATATATACGATACCATTAGCAGATTATTTCTTCAAGTAAACAAAAGCAGGAATTGGTTTCATTTCAGCAGAGAGCACAGAGAGGAGTGGGCAGAGTGGTCCTGGAGCCACCCCAGCCTTAAACCTAAGTTTCAGTTTCAATTCTCTGCACAGACTCAGAAGTGGTTAGCTCCCATTAGCTGAACTAATTGCTATGCCTATTCATTGGCTGACCTTGTTAACATGGCTCTCCCATTCATGAATATCTTAACAGAATCCCACTCGGCTGGGGTTGGTTGTTGGAGAGTTGAAGCCATTAAGGCAGAGAAGCAGAGACAGTTGGTTGTTGGAGAGTTGAAGCCATTAAGGCAGAGAAGCAGAGACAGTAACAGCCCATACCAAAGGATCCGGGTCGACCTCGACTCCAATTGTAAAACAGAGTCGACTGACAACAAGTCAGTCGAGGTGACTGGGGCACGTACTTGTCCACCTGTCTGGGAAGAGTTTGATCTGGTGACACCTGATGAAGTGGACAAGGCCATTGGAGCTGTGAGTTCCGCCACCTGTCTACTGGATCCGTGTCCCTCCTGGTTGGTCTCGGCCAGCAGGGAGGTGACACGGAGCTGGGCCCAGGAGATTACCAACGCTTCCTTGGGGAGGGGAGTTTTTCCATCACTCTATAAAGAAGCGCTCGTGCGCCCCCTCCTCAAGAAGCCCTCCCTGGACCCAGCCGTACTTAACAACTATCGTCCAGTCTCCAACCTTCCCTTTATGGGGAAGGTTGTCGAGAAGGTGGTGTTGGTTATGACCTTTAAAGCCCTTCATGGCATCGGACCAGAATATCTCCGAGACTGCCTCCTGCCGCATGAATCCCAGCGACCGATTAGGTCCCACAGAGTGGGCCTTCTCCGGGTCCCGTCAACTAAACAATGTCGGTTGGCGGGCCCCAGGGGAAGAGCCTTCTCTGTGGCGGCCCCGGCTCTCTGGAACCAACTCCCCCCGGAGATTAGAACTGCCCCTACTCTCCCTGCCTTCCGTAAAGTTCTTAAAACCCACCTTTGTCGTCAGGCATGGGGAAACTGAAACACCTCTCCCGGCCACGTACAATTTATGTATGGTATGTTTGTGTGTGTGTTTGTTAATATAGTGGGGTTCTTTTTTAAACTATTTTAAATATTTAAATTCATTGAAGCTATTTGGATTTGTACGATTGTTTATATTTCTGTTGTGAGCCGCCCCGAGTTCACGGAGAGGGGCGGCATACAAATCTAAATAATAAATAAATAAATAAATAAATAAATGGCCCTCAGTATAATGTCCAAATGTCATTAGATGTGTTATGGTGTCACCAAATAAATGGCTTTTATAGACTGCATGGTGGGCGGGGGAGCTCTCCCACTCTCTTCTGTATAACAAGAGTAAAGAAGTTTTCATTTAAAGAGTGATGCTGATGCTTAATATGGGCACCTAGGCTGCAACATTTGTGTGTTGACATCTTCATGCATTTGCTACCATTTGACCCTATCAGTTAACGTGATGCCAATGGTAGTTGATAGGCTTTGATAGTTTTTCAGCTGGGGTCATACTTCATTTTTTTAGAGTGCTCATTTTAGCCTCTGAGGACTACAGAGGACATGTTTGGTGACTCATTGATGGTATCAACAACAACAACAACAACAACAATAACAGTTTCTATGGCATGATCTGTGAACATTCTGAGAATCATAAAACCAGAGACTATTCAGTTTAAAACCGCTGATTGGATACTGTATGTTGTGGTTAGCTCTGGCCCAGCTCCTGCCCCAAGGACTGTGAATGCTGCAGGCCTGTTTTGCCCCCAGTGGAATCTGATGATGAAGGCTCCTCTGACCAAGAAGACATGAGGAGGAGGAGAGTGTGGCAGACAGCTCAGAAGGAGATCAATTATCTAGCTCCTCCTTGGATTCAGAACAAGAGTTAATGATACAGCCACGCATGCGGAGAGCAATGCATAGGCAACAACAACTGAGAGATTATTATCAAAGAAAATGAGGCCACCTGTGGTTGGGTGGGGCTGTGGTAATTAGTGAGGCTGCTATAAATAGCAGCCTGTGGATTTGGCCATTGTGGAGGATTATCTGATGGTTATGTTTCATGACTGCTTTACTGACTTTGACTTTTTGTGTGCTGATTTTTCCCTGCTTTGAACCTAAACCAGAGGAAAGTGTGTTTCACTTTGTGAAAGAAGGACTTTGAATTGCCTCACAGCTGCAAGCTAAGTATCACAGGACTGATAAGGGACTTGTATAAATTACCAGTTTGTTTGGAGACGAGTGCTCTTTGGTATAACAAAAGAGGGCTTAGTTTAAGTGAATTTTCATTATAAAGAACATTGTTTTGAATTTTCAAACGTGTGTGTGTCTGAAATTTGTACGTGTGAATTTTTGGGAGGATTCTACCAGAGAGCCCGACAGAACATTGTATCTCATTCTATCTACTTCTAAACTGCAGGTAGAGAGCTGCTGTACCTTGCTGACCTATGATTCCCAGCATCCTTCAGCTTTGGTTGCTCTTTTTAGGGAAGCTGGGAAAGGTAGTTCAGCAACATCTGGAATCTTCCAAGTAGTCCATCCCTGCAAGTTGTAGGCTTCATGGAATGTAGTCCTGTTAAAGGAACCTTACATAATATAAACAAATGTTATTGTGTAGGGAGGAAAGGAAAAAAAGAAATTAGGGGAGCCACATGTCACCAGAGCAAACCTGAATCAGCTCAGAAATCAAATATTGGAGATAATTTAAGTTTTAGATTTCCCCCCTTCCTTTCTTAGTGTGTTTTCCGCCAAATGCAGCATCTGTTGTTTTTCAGATCAACTGAATATCAATCCATTGGGTGCAATGGCAAATGAGAAATACTTTGGAAGAAGACAGATGAAATCACTTCTGCACTGTTGCTAAGAGAGCAGCCTAGGAGTTTTCATAAAGTTAGGAGGAGTCTTCTTGAAGGAGATTGCCTGTTAGGGGGCATATCCACAAATAACAGGTCCGTTCCCCCCTGCAATCACAAATCAAAGAGAATTGGAGAGCTGTAGACAATGGTGGGCACTAGCCTTTCCTTCCTATCTGAGGCCACAGGAAAATGCACTGCAGCTTGATTTCCAATGAATGCAAACCCCACTCTGCTCACTGTAATTGGGGCAGTAAGAGAGAAATAATTGGAGAAGGTCTTGGAAGAAAACAGGATGTGCAATACTTAGCTGGACTTTCTGATAAAGACTCGTATTAGTTTTTGATGGGAGGCTCGTTCAAGGCCATCTGAGCAGATGTGGGGAGTGGAGGCAGAAGCATAATGGATTAATCTCCCGCCTGTGGTCACTGCTAAGCAAGCATTCTGTACTTCCCCTGAAACAGATTGAAATCCTGGCTGATCTGGAGCTTAGGGGGCTTTGTGGAGCGGAGCTGAGATTTACCCAAATTACAAGCTTGTATCTCATAATCATTGAGGAAGAATTTATATTCATAGCTGCAACTTCTTTTTTTTTAAAAAAGTCTCTCCTTCTCCCCCTCTCTTTGTTGTAGATGTTTATGCATGTGCGTGGATGCACACATTTGTAGATAGCGAACCATCCTTCCAACTTGATAGCCTCCAAATAGGTTAGTCCAGAACTTCTAGCATCCTTACCCAGCATCACGGCTTGGAGTGAGAGGTATTGTATTCCAATATATCTGGAAAGTGTCAGGGTCTAC
This sequence comes from Erythrolamprus reginae, assembly GCF_031021105.1. Classification (NCBI taxonomy): domain Eukaryota; kingdom Metazoa; phylum Chordata; class Lepidosauria; order Squamata; family Dipsadidae; genus Erythrolamprus; species Erythrolamprus reginae. The sequence goes on along the minus strand of NC_091951.1, from coordinate 195,604,013 downwards.
TAGCCTGAAAGATGCTTGTAATGGCATGCTTGCATGCAAGGGTGGACTTCAGATCCTGTAGCAATGGGTTTGCTGCCCCATTGATTGGTGGGTGTGGCCATGGTGGGCATGGCCTAGTCAGCCAGATTCACTATAGCTAATTAACTCTTTATTTAAGGCTAGCTGTAGTGCATTCAGAATGCCCACCAGTTCCAAGGGAAGTCGCTTTTAAAGGGCTTGCTTGGAGGCGGCCGGGTCTGACACCCATTTGAAATTGCCAGTTGCGGTTTGGCCAATCAGCATTCAGCATGCAAATTTGGATCATGTACTCATGTACACAACAGTGTGTGGGGAGGGTTTGCCTTCCCCAGACTCCGAAGGCTTTTTTCGAGCCTCCGGGAGGGTAAAAACTGCTTCCTTCAGGGTCTGGAGGCCCTCTGGAGGCTGGAAACAAGCCCATTTCCAGACTTCTGGAACCTCCGGGAGAGAGGGAGGGAGGGAGAGAGGGAGAGAGAAAGAGAGGGAGGGAGGAAGAGAGGGGGGAGAGAGAGAAAGAAAAAGAGAGGGGGAGGGAGAGAGAGAGAGAAAGAAAGAAAGAAAGAAAGAAAGAGGGAAGGAGGCAGGGAGGAGAGAGAGAGAGAGAGAGAGAGAGAGAGAGAGATAGATTTGTGTGGTCCTTGATTCTCTCTGAGCTTGGTTGTTTTCTTGCAGACGTTACATTACCAAACTAAATAATGTTATCTGGTTTGACAATAAAGCATCTGCAAGAAAATAACAGAGAGCACCAAGGAGCCACCACCAAGTCTCAGCAAAAAGTATTCTTTTTTAAAAATTAAGACTAAGATTTATACCTCTGCCAATCCACCAATCCACTCACATATTCACAATCAATTTATCTGTATCCGTCCATCCTATCTGTCCATCTGCCTGAGTGAGAGAGATAATAACAATACTACTCTGAAAAGCTAAATAATCAATTCTCAACAAATGAACCAGCAAACACGTGGAAAACTCTCAAAAACATCACCTGTTACAGCAAACCACCTTCCCAAGCTGAAGGAGATAAGCAATTGGCAGATGACCTGAATGTGTTCTACTGCAGGTTTGAAAAGAAGCCTCAACCACTTATGTGCACAACCTCCATCCCAGACACACCAACAACAGCTAAATCTTCTACAACTGAACCCATCCCATTGTGTTTACAACCCCTAGTGATCACAGAAAAGGAAGTGAAAGATCTATTTCTCAAACAGAAGCCTGGAAAAGCACCAGGCCCAGACAAGATAACTCCTTCTTGCTTAAAAGTCTGTGCTGACCAATTGGCCCCCATCTTCACCCAAATCTTCAACAAATCACTAGAGTTGTGCTATGTTCCTTCCTGCTTCAAACGCTCGACTATCATCCCAGTGCCAAAGAAGCCCTCCATCAAGGAACTGAATGACTACAGACCAGTTGCTCTAACATCTGTAGTTATGAAAACCTTTGAAAGGCTAGTGATGTTCCATTTGAAAGCCATCACGGATCCACTGTTAGTCCCCCTGCAATTTGCATACCGAGCACATAGATCAACAGATGATGCTGTTAATATGGCTCTACACTACATCCTTCAACATCTTGAATCTCCAATGACCTACGCCAGGGTCCTCTTTGTGGACTTCAGTTCAGCATTCAATACCATCGTACCAGACATTCTCTTAACCAAACTAAATCAGCTAGCGGTACCTGAACACACTTGTAAGTGGATCACAAGCTTCCTATCAGACAGGAAGCAGCAGGTGAAGCTAGGAAAAATCACATCAGATATATGTACAATTAGCACAGGTGCCCCCCAAGGCTGTGTACTCTCACCACTTCTCTTCTCTTTTATACACTAATGACTGCATCTCATACGATCCATCTGTTAAACTACTGAAGTTTGCAGATGATACAACAGTGATCGGACTCATTCGAGACAATTATGAATCTGCATACAGACGGGAAGTTGAACAACTATCCTTGTGGTGTGACCAGAACAATCTAGAACTGAACACACTCAAAACCGTAGAAATGGTGGTAGACTTTAAGAGAAACCCTTCCACCCTTCCACCTCTCACAATACTAGACAACACAGTATCAACAGTAGAGACCTTCAAATTTCTAGGTTCTATCATATCTCAAGACCTAAAATGGTCACCTAACATCAAAAACATCATCAAAAAAGCACAACAAAGAATGTTCTTTCTGCGCCAGCTCAGGAAGCTCAAACTGCCCAAGGAGCTGCTGATTCAGTTCTACAGAGGAATCATTCTGTCATCTGCACCTCTATAACTGTCTGGTTTGGTGCTGCAACCCAACAGGACCGACACAGACTTCAGAGGATAATCAGAATTGCAGAAAAAACAATTGCTGCCAATCTGCCTTCCATTGAGGACCTGTATACTGCACGAGTCAAAAAGAGGGCGGGTAAAATATTTACTGACCCCTCGCATCCTGGACACAAATTGTTTCAACTCCTACCCTCAAAACATCACCACAGAGCACTGCACACCAAGACAACTAGACACAAGAACAGTTTTTTCCCGAACGCCATCACTCTACTAAACAAATAATTCCCTCAAAACTGTCAGACTTTCTACTAAATCTGCACTTCTATTCTACTAGTTTTTCTCATCATTCCTTTCACCCATTTCCTCCCATGTTGACTGTATGACTGTAACTTGTTGCGTATATCCTAAGATTTTTATTAATATTGCTTCTTCATTGCTTATTTGACCCCTATGACAATCATTAAGTGTTGTATCACATGATTCTTGACAAATGTATATTTTATTTTATGTACGTTGAGAGCATATGCACCAAATTCCTTGTGTGTCCAATCACACTTGGCCAATAAAAATTCTATTCTATTCTATTCTATTCTTTGAAATACTTTGAGCAATTAAGCTTTTTTTGTGTTTGTGGGCATATTAAATGTATAATAATGGGTATATAAAATATAAAACATGGGTTAAAAATTTATATTTTTAATATACATTTAAATTGAATACACTTTTTACTGAAGAGTTTCTCAGTTTAAAACTGACTGAAAAATAACAAAATTAAAAACTAAAATGTATATAAAATATAAAATGTATATTGAAAATGTAAATGAGGACCTGGATTGTGCTTTCTCTGTTAAAAAGTGCTATTGCTAACATGTTGTAAGCCGCCCTGAGTCCAAGGAGAAGGGCGGCATAAAAATCAATCAATCAATCAATCAAACAAACAAACAAACAAACAAACAAACAAACATTTTTTTAATTGCAGAGTTTCTCAGTTTTAAAACTAACCAGAAAACAACAAAACAAAACAGAACAAAACAAACGACACCCCGGAAGGTTTAATTATTGCTTAAGCCAAAAAGGAAAGGCACAGTTCAGAGAAATAAGAAAGGCAAGATTCTATAGAGTTCTCAGTTCTTACATGACATCTTTCCTGCCACTGAAATCTGAAATAGCCCCTTTGCCCTAAATCTCCAAGAACCCCATCCAGCCCTATTTCTAATCTTTCCAGTGATGCCATCTGACAGCAAGGCCTCTTGCTGCTCATCCGGCCATCCTCCCTTCACAAAACCTTAGCCTTTAATCCCACAATGTTTCCGCCACAGAATTACATGCGTTATTAGAGCGGATAGCAAATCAGCTGCCTGGATCAAATGTTATAGGACTGGTGGAGTTTTCCTTCTCTCAGCCACAGGCAAAACATAGGCTAGAGCATCTCCTTACACACAACAGGTTGGGGAAAGAGAACAAAAGAGGATTCTAATTTGCACAGAACGTCTGCCTGTGAACATTTATTTAAATACTATATTTATTTAGAACAATCCCAATTACTTTAACAAAACCCTTCTTTCAAAAGCTTAATAGAATCATAACAAAATTTATCTGGTCAGGAAAAAAACCCAGGATCAAAATACAGTATCTACAGGACAATATAAAACAAGGAGGTTTCGGTCTACCTGATTTTGAGCTATATTACAATGCATCAACCATAGATTGGCTAAGAGACTGGATTAAATTAGAGAATAAACGATATACTTCAAATTAAAATAAATAGAAGACTTGAAGCGTTCCTCTTAGGAATCATAGATAAAAAAATAGACAAAAATAAGTATTACCTAATGATACATACACTGACTGCAACTAGGATGGCCGTAGCCCAATGCTGGAAATAACCCAACCCACCGGAAGACTCACTAATACTTAAAAAAAAATTGGACTGTGCAGAATCTGATGCTCTTAAATTAAAAAATAAAGAAGACTCCGATTATTATAAAACATGCAACTCTTTTTATGATTGGTTTAAGAGGAGAAATAAAAGTTCAAATTAAAATACAAATTAAAATTAAAATACGATTATAATAATATGTTAAGACATGTGTTTATTGACAAAAAGGTTAGATATTATATATATATAATTCACCAGATCTATCCTAGTCTCCCTTAATTTTCAAAAAAAAATTCAGCTTAAACATGTGACATATATATATATAATTGTTTTGTGGAGACAAAATCGTTATGAAATTAAATTAATTAACAAAGAGTGTACAGAAGGTGGCTAAGAAAATAATAACAACAAAGAAGACATCGATAACCAAAAGGAATAATAGTGAATACCAATAATTTTTTTTCACCAGAAAATAATTTGATATTAGAAAGGATTGTATTTTTCCTCCTCACATGAGGATACTAATGAGATATTTTTTGTTATTTGTTTACTGTTGTTATTGTTGTAATTGTTCATTGTATATTTTTGTATCTTTTTTTGTTTTGTTGTTCTTGTTTGTTTGTTTTGGTTTGTATTTTTTCCTTTTTTTGTATATTGCAAATGTGTAAATGTATATATGTTTTTGGTTATGTTTTTGAAAACAATTCAATAAAAATTACTTGAAGAAAAATAAAGAGGGATGCACACCTTTACTCGTACTAGGTTTGAAACAAAATATAGTACAAATCACTTCATCAGTGAAGACTTGTTCTGGGTATGTTCAATGATTCTTGGGGGATTTCTTAAAGTTGCCATTCTGGAATAGTTCTTTATTGTAAATCCATTCCAATGCTGCCTTTGGTTTATTACTCCCTCCTTCTGTTTAACTTTATTAGTCTTATCAGAGTTACTTTAGGACTGTAGAAGGAACTGGATAAATGTACCAGAACTGAAGTCTTTGAAGAATGGAGACAATGCAGCAGGAATTCTTTTGAAGAAACTTTACTCTTCTTTGTATCAAAAATATATATGTTCTATTTTCTATGTACAGAACACAATACTATCTTACCCTTACACCACTCTTACTACAGAGTACTAACTTCATGAACCACAAGCCATGAACCACATTGAACATCACCTATGCAAAGGTGCATCACTGTTTATACATTTCTAAGCCAATCAGATTGTGGCTTAATCATCATGACTCAGCATTCCTTTCCATCTGCAGTAATTACAGCCTTCCTCATTTAAATGAAATATAACCTCAGGGCAGTACTAATCCTGACAATCTTTCATTAATGGCAAAAAAAGTGGCTCAGGTATGCCTCTCTTGCCCTGGGAGACCCACTCTTGCAATGTGGGAGAAGGGTTCGGTACCTAACACGTATCACATTAAGACCAAATGTATTAATAATCACATCAATCAGGAAGAAAACCTTCTTGATTGAAGAAACCCTTAGGTCAAAGCATTTGCATTACAGTTCTGGTCGGCTTAAGCAGCCTCTGAGTAAAAGAAAAAACAAAATCCAACCAATACCCCAAAATAATAGTAATAAAAAACCCTTAAAAATAGAGCCCATTCTTCCAGTGACACCATTTCATCATCAATGGATTGGGTGGCAGACCTGTATGTAGACTATGCCATGAAAATATTTTGAGGACAACACCAGAACACAATAAGTGGAATGGGCATTACTAAATACCAAGCAAAGGGGACGATCTGCAACTCAGTATACCTGAGAATTCTAGCAGTTAGCAAGTGAGGTGTGGGGTTGGCTGGGTCATTATGGAGGGCGTGCATGTGCCAGAGCTTGCCACACAGGCTAATAGAGTGGTTCCAGGCAGACAGTAAATTAGACTTGGAGTTCCTGGGAACAAATTGGGATGAACTTTATTGTTGACCTGCCAAGCAGTAAAGGTAACACTGTGATGTGGGCATTGGTGGATTTACGTTCTTAACAGGCACATTTTGTTATGTGTCCCGGGTTTCCTTCAGTCGGAAAATTATCTAACCTGTTCATAATCCATATTTATCATTTACATGGGATTTCACAATGGATAATATCAGACAGGGGTGGCTACATTTTGGTGGGAGTTACTTGTTAGAGTGGGGTCATCTCAAGGGATCAGTACAGATTTCCATCCAGCTACAAATGGAGCAGTCAAAAGGATCAATGCAATGATTGCAAGGTATTTAAGATGTTATGTGGACCATCAACAAACTAACTGGGCTGACCTGATACCATAAGCTGAAATGGCATATAACAATGTGGTTCATTTTAGTACAGGCTGCACTCCTTTGCAGATAGTTACCGGATGGGATTTTGTGCCTTTCCCAAAATAATAATAATAATAATAATAATAATAATAATAATAATAATAATAATAATAATAATTTATTATTAACGTTGTATGCTGCCCTTCTCCAAAGACTATGTTCACACATAGAGTCAAATGTTGAAAGGGTACACTGCTGCATGATCCAAATACAAAAGGTGAATAAGGCGAATGACATTTTACAGCCAACAATGCAAACGTATAAAACTTACACTGATAAAGAAAAAGGATAGATCAGCCAGATTTCCAAGTTGTTCAATTAATGTATCTCTCCACAAAATATATAAAATATAAAACCTCGTGTAAGAAACTAGGACCAAAATTTCTAGGCCTGTTTCCTATAGTACTAATTGTTTCCTATGGTATTAAGTCACAGTAAAACTAATATTACCTAAATTACTGGAAAAAATACAGCCCCTATTTCATTGCAGCTTATTGGGTCCTGTGCATATGTCTCCTATGCGAGGTAAAGCTATACAACCATCCCCTACTATTATGATAGATGGAATGCACATTACAAAATACAGTGGTACCTCATGATATGAACCCCTTGTCATACGAACTTTTCGAGATACAAACCCAGGGTTCAGAATTTTTTTGCCTCTTCTTATGAACTTTTTTCACCTTACGAACCTGCCGCCGCCGCTGGGATGCCCCGCCTCCAGACTTTCATTGCAAGCCAAGCCACAGTTTTTGCGATCCTGGGATCCCGAGGCTCCCCTCCACGGGAAACCCCACCTCCTGACTTCCGCAAACACGCGATGCTGTAGGGAAATCCCAGGAGGGGAATCCCAGGATCGAAAAAACCGGCAGAGTAGGGGGGGACAAAAACAGGAAGAAAAGACTCATGGAGCTCAAGGGAGGAGAAAGGTGTGGGGGAGATGAGCAAAGTGGGGTGGGAAAAATGGGAAGAAAAGACTCATGGAGATCAAGAGAGGAGAAAGGTGCAGGACAGGGTGGGAAAAAAACAGGAGGGACCCATGGAGATAAAGAGAGGAGAAAGGTGCAGGACAGGGTGGGCAAAAACAGGAGGGACCCGTGGAGATCAAGAGAGGAGAAAGGTGCAGGACATGGTGGGAAAAAACGGGAGGGACCCATGGAGATCAAGAGAGGAGAAAGGTGCAGGACAGGGTGGGAAAAAACGGGAGAGACCCATGGAGATCAAGAGAGGAAAAAGGTGCAGGGTGGGCAAAAACGGGAGGGACCCGTGGAGATCAAGAGAGGAGAAAGGTGCAGGACATGGTGGGAAAAAACGGGAGGGACCCGTGGAGATCAAGAGAGGAGAAAGGTGCAGGACAGGGTGGGAAAAAACGGGAGGGACCCATGGAGATCAAGAGAGGAGAAAGGTGCAGGACATGGTGGAAAAAAATGGGAGGGACCCATGGAGATCAAGAGAGGGGAAAGATGCAGGACAGGGTGGGAAAAAACGGGAGGGACCCATGGAGATCAAGAGAGGAGAAAGGTGCAGGACATGGTGGGAAAAAACGGGAGGGACCCATGGAGATCAAGAGAGGAGAAAGGTGCAGGACAGGGTGGGAAAAAAACAGGAGGGACCCATGGAGATAAAGAGAGGAGAAAGGTGCAGGACAGGGTGGGCAAAAACGGGAGGGACCCATGGAGATAAAGAGAGGAGAAAGGTGCAGGACAGGGTGGGAAAAAATGGGAGAGACCCATGGAGATCAAGAGAGGAAAAAGGTGCAGGACAGGGTGGGCAAAAACGGGAGGGACCCATGGAGATCAAGAGAGGAGAAAGGTGCAGGACAGGGTGGGAAAAAATGGGAGGGACTCATGGAGATCAAGAGAGGAGAAAGGTGCAGGACAGGGTGGGCAAAAACGGGAGGGACCCATGGAGATCAAGAGAGGAGAAAGGTGCAGGACAGGGTGGGAAAAAATGGGAGGGACCCATGGAGATCAAGAGAGGAGAAAGGTGCAGGACAGGGTGGGCAAAAACGGGAGGGACCCATGGAGATCAAGAGAGGAGAAAGGTGCAGGACAGGGTGGGAAAAAACGGGAGGGACCCATGGAGATCAAGAGAGGAGAAAGGTGCAGGACAGGGTGGGAAAAAATGGGAGAGACCCATGGAGATCAAGAGAGGAAAAAGGTGCAGGACAGGGTGGGAAAAAATGGGAGGGACTCATGGAGATCAAGAGAGGAGAAAGGTGCAGGACAGGGTGGGAAAAAATGGGAGAGACCCATGGAGATCAAGAGAGGAGAAAGGTGCAGGACAGGGTGGGAAAAAATGGGAGGGACTCATGGAGATCAAGAGAGGAGAAAGGTGCAGGACAGGGTGGGAAAAAATGGGAGGGACCCATGGAGATCAAGAGAGGAAAAAGGTGCAGGACAGGGTGGGAAAAAATGGGAGGGACTCATGGAGATCAAGAGAGGAGAAAGGTGCAGGACAGGGTGGGAAAAAACGGGAGGGACCCATGGAGATCAAGAGAGGAGAAAGGTGCAGGACAGGGTGGGAAAAAATGGGAGAGACCCATGGAGATCAAGAGAGGAAAAAGGTGCAGGACAGGGTGGGAAAAAATGGGAGGGACTCATGGAGATCAAGAGAGGAGAAAGGTGCAGGACAGGGTGGGAAAAAATGGGAGAGACCCATGGAGATCAAGAGAGGAGAAAGGTGCAGGACAGGGTGGGAAAAAACGGGAGGGACCCATGGAGATCAAGAGAGGAAAAAGGTGCAGGACAGGGTGGGAAAAAACGGGAGGGACCCATGGAGATCAAGAGAGGAGAAAGGTGCAGGACAGGGTGGGAAAAAATGGGAGGGACTCATGGAGATCAAGAGAGGAGAAAGGTGCAGGACAGGGTGGGAAAAAATGGGAGAGACCCATGGAGATCAAGAGAGGAGAAAGGTGCAGGACAGGGTGGGAAAAAATGGGAGAGACCCATGGAGATCAAGAGAGGAAAAAGGTGCAGGACAGGGTGGGAAAAAATGGGAGAGACCCATGGAGATCAAGAGAGGAGAAAGGTGCAGGACAGGGTGGGAAAAAACGGGAGGGACCCATGGAGATCAAGAGAGGAAAAAGGTGCAGGACAGGGTGGGAAAAAACGGGAGGGACCCATGGAGATCAAGAGAGGAGAAAGGTGCAGGACAGGGTGGGAAAAAATGGGAGGGACTCATGGAGATCAAGAGAGGAGAAAGGTGCAGGACAGGGTGGGAAAAAATGGGAGAGACCCATGGAGATCAAGAGAGGAGAAAGGTGCAGGACAGGGTGGGAAAAAATGGGAGAGACCCATGGAGATCAAGAGAGGAGAAAGGTGCAGGACAGGGTGGGAAAAAATGGGAGGGACCCATGGAGATCAAGAGAGGAAAAAGGTGCAGGACAGGGTGGGAAAAAATGGGAGAGACCCATGGAGATCAAGAGAGGAGAAAGGTGCAGGACAGGGTGGGAAAAAATGGGAGGGACCCATGGAGATCAAGAGAGGAGAAAGGTGCAGGACAGGGTGGGAAAAAATGGGAGGGACTCATGGAGATCAAGAGAGGAGAAAGGTGCAGGACAGGGTGGGAAAAAACGGGAGGGACCCATGGAGATCAAGAGAGGAGAAAGGTGCAGGACAGGGTGGGAAAAAATGGGAGGGACTCATGGAGATCAAGAGAGGAGAAAGGTGCAGGACAGGGTGGGAAAAAACGGGAGGGACCCATGGAGATCAAGAGAGGAGAAAGGTGCAGGACAGGGTGGGAAAAAATGGGAGGGACCCATGGAGATCAAGAGAGGAGAAAGGTGCAGGACAGGGTGGGAAAAAATGGGAGAGACCCATGGAGATCAAGAGAGGAGAAAGGTGCAGGACAGGGTGGGAAAAAACGGGAGGGACCCATGGAGATCAAGAGAGGAGAAAGGTGCAGGACAGGGTGGGAAAAAATGGGAGAGACCCATGGAGATCAAGAGAGGAGAAAGGTGCAGGACAGGGTGGGAAAAAATGGGAGGGACCCATGGAGATCAAGAGAGGAGAAAGGTGCAGGACAGGGTGGGAAAAAATGGGAGGGACTCATGGAGATCAAGAGAGGAGAAAGGTGCAGGACAGGGTGGGAAAAAATGGGAGAGACCCATGGAGATCAAGAGAGGAGAAAGGTGCAGGACAGGGTGGGAAAAAATGGGAGAGACCCATGGAGATCAAGAGAGGAGAAAGGTGCAGGACAGGGTGGGAAAAAATGGGAGGGACCCATGGAGATCAAGAGAGGAAAAAGGTGCAGGACAGGGTGGGAAAAAATGGGAGAGACCCATGGAGATCAAGAGAGGAGAAAGGTGCAGGACAGGGTGGGAAAAAACGGGAGGGACCCATGGAGATCAAGAGAGGAGAAAGGTGCAGGACAGGGTGGGAAAAAATGGGAGGGACTCATGGAGATCTAGAGAGGCTCTTTTCGCCTTGCTTCGTTGGGACTGCCACCTCTTGCCACCTCTCGCTGTACCTCTCCCTACTCCGTTCGCCTCAGCTTCGTCTGCCGGCAGCTTTTTTTTTTTAAGCCTTAATGTTTTGGATTTTCCTAATCGGCTTGCACGCATTATTGGCTTTTCCATTGATTCCTATGGAAAACATTGTTTCATCTTACAAACTTTTCACCTTACGAACCTCTTCCTGGAACCAATTAAGTTCGTAAGACAAGGTATTAGTGTAGTTGGATTCCTGATGGCATCGAAACTGATTGCAGCATGTTGTTTTGTGGAAAGAGTATCAATTGGCGGACACTACAGGGAGCTGACATTCAGGGGGCAGCATAATACAGAGCTTCGATGGGCAGTATGATGGGGGATGAAGACTGATACTGGAAAAGCCGACTATCAGCTGTAGCTCAGCTGCAGTGCTATCAGATGATGTCAGATGTCAATAAAGCTGACTAGCAGCTGGGAGTCGGTTGCTGCTTTGTTGCATGATGTCAAACGCTGGCACACCCATGGAGCAGCCGGGTGTTGTCTATGGTGATTCCAGAACAGGATTCAGCTTCGGATTGGCAGACTGCTAATCACCTCAGTGCGCTCGCGATAGTTAAAGGTGGTGGGGAGCACACAGCACACAGGTTTAACATAGATTACATTTTGTTTCACAAGTGTTTATCAGTAAGTGCCGGAGAAGTCAAGTAAAGAAAATTGCAAACCAACGTTCTGTTTCTGGTTCTTGTTACTGAGGCTTGTTCTGGATCCTAACAGTTGGTATGCTTTATTTTTTCCCCTTTCGTTCTATTTTCTATTCCAACTAGACAATGGGGGCTGCAGACAGTTGGCACCCCCAGTATAATGCCCCCCTCAAATGATTAGGAGTTTACTTACTAAAAACAGGTAAGAATATATGATATCAAATATCCTCATACAAGAACATTGATGCAAGCCAGAGGTGGATTCTTTTTACCTTTTGCTATCTTTGTGCATTGTGATGTTTCGCACATGTGCGTGCATCCACTGCCATCATTTTACTTTTACACATGTTCAGTGGGACGATATTATTTCCGCGTACGCTTAGAGCTGAAAAATCACCAAAAGTGACCAAAAAAATATGGTGGTGCACATGGACTGGCGCAGACAGCACCAGAGCTGTCGTGCCAAAATTGCATCTTTGACGGGCACTACAAGAGCACCCTCACCAGACCCCAATGGTAAGAACCAACACCTGGTGCAAGCTGAGAACGAGCGAACTGTTCATTGCTGATTTTCTTTTCTATTTGAAATGGTGATAACATTGCTGTGAATTTCCAGATTTGCCCAACCATCAGTGCTGGGTGTAAGAAATAATTTCTGGGGTTGTGTCTTCTTCAACTGGATCTCGGTTCTTGAAGGATCCAAGCCTTCCCTGGGTTTATCCAATTTGTTTCAGGTGTAATGTGAATCTGGTTTGGAGTAACACATTACAAACTCCAGTTTCTAACGAAATGAATAAATACGGAACAAATCGTAACCCAGAGACTCAGTTGGTGTCGTGGTTAAGGTGTCAGGTGGGAAATTATGAATCTTAGTCCTGTATTACACAGAATGACAGCTGGGTGACTTTGGGCCATTCCGTCTCTCTCAGCCCTGGGAAGCTGGCAAAGGAAAACCACTTTAGCAAATGTTGCCAGGAAAACTGTAGGGACTTGACCAGGCGGTCACCAGGAATCAACACAGAGAGAGAGAGAGAGAGAGAGGGAGAGAGAGAGGGGGAGAGAGAGAGAGAGAGAGAGAGAGTCATAACCCATTAGTGACAGCTGCAGTTTTCAAAAATCAGTCCAGCATATTGCAATTTCCATTGACTGCAACCTGTGTTCCCCACCCATAGTGCTCTGATCTTTCCCCCCTTCTTCAGTCCCAATGATGTATACTATTGCTCATAGAGCCCATAGAGAAGTTACTAATTCAACTAAGCGTGTAGCAAATCCTCCTCCTGCACACTCTTCCCTGACCCGATGACTTCCAGATGTGGGACTACAGTCTCCACTGTAGAGCTAACCAGCACAGAAGGCAATAGGTTGTCAATCTTAATACCTTCCAATCCGATTATAACATTAATTTTGACCACAACTGGCAGGGTCAGATGATCACAAAAACTGTGATCTCCAGGCTGAAAATTCTTTTACTAATCCTTAAAGGATTTTTAAAGCTAGAGAGAGGGGGGTGAGGTAGTGGTGATAGCACACAGTGTGTCTACAAAGAGAAAGGCGGTTAGTATGCAGTGGCATAGAATCTCCTGCTTGGAGCAGGAAATTGGACTAAAAGATCCACGTCCTTTCCAACTCTGATATTCTACATTCTGTAATTCAGTCTGAATCCTTTGTAAAATTACAGGCATTGCTCAGTTAATGATGCAATTGTGATTGGAATTCCATCACTAAGCAATGTGGTTGCAAAATGCAACATAATGTGACCACACAGCTTGGTCATGGCAATTCCAGCTTCTTGATTGCCATTTTTATGTAAGACTGGGCAGGTAGTTAAGTGAGGAACTCATGTCGTTGCATCTTCCGACTTCCTGCTGACTTCCCCATTGATTTCATTTGTGATTACTGATGTGCTATAATGGCTAGAACTCAAAGGACCATAGCTACTTTTTCAGCCCTGTTGAACAGTCACTGAACAAGTGGCATATGACACTATAGGGCACTGCACACCAGAACAACCAGACACAAGAAGAGTTTTTCCCTGAACACCATCACTCTGCTAAACAAGTTATTTCCCTCAATACTGTCAAACTATTTACTAAGTCTGCACTACTATTAATCTTCTCATCGTTCCCATCACCAATCTCCTCCCACAAATGACTGTATGACTGTAATTTTGTTGCTTGTATCCTTACAATTTATATTGACTGGTTCCTAATATGATTGGATTGCTTATTTGTACCCGGACTATCATTAAGTGTCGTGCCTTATGATTCTTGATGAACTTATATTTTCCTTCATGTACATAGAGAGCATATGCACCAAGACAAATTCCTTGTGTGTCCAATCACACTTGGCCAATAAAAGTCTATTCTATTCTATTCTATTCTATTCTATTCCATTCCATTCCATTCCATTCCATTCCATTCCATTCCACTCCACTCCACTCCACTCCACTCCACTCCACTCCATTCCATTCCATTTGAATGAGAGACAGTAGTTGTACATCTCTGATTTCAATAGGGAAACCTACTGATTCTTCTTTTCCTGAACCATCCACATCTTTTTTTAAAAAAAATCTTTAATCAAAATTGTACTCTCTCGCGCTCCAGAGAAATGGGAAGATAGCTAAACTAAGGCTATTAATCCTGGGTTGCAAATAATCAGGAGAGCCACTAGGTGGCCACAAGGAATCTTAAAAGCCAACTCTTTGCTGCCATCTTGTGTTCATTTATCCTTTTTCAGTCCAGATATGATGTAGTCCAAACTAGAAAAGATTTGATTTATTGTAAAATCAGCAGCCAGATCTTTTGATTTAGACTCAACGAAATCCTCATGGCTCATTGTGCTGGGCACATTAGAAATCCACTGGCCTGATGGAATTATCAGATTACACATTCTCAGAATCATAATCCATAAACCAGGATTTTAAAAGGTTTAGTGATTATATAGCTGCATGGGGTGGGGGGAGAGCAGGGCAGCTGCCAGTCTTGGAGCAGACATCACTTATTCCACAGTTCCTTTCTCTATCTTGTCTTGCCATAGTAGGAAAAAAAAAGATACTAGTAAAGAGAAACATTAGGACAGGGGACGGAAGGCACTCTGGTGCATGTATGCACACCCCTTACTGACCTCTTAGGAATGTCCAAGTAGGCTTGTGTGTTGGACTATGAACTTCTTCTAGTTAGATCTCTTCCAGGATTGGAGAAGGAGTAAGGTTGAATCTCTTTGATTTCCATCTTCTACAGAAATATCAAATCTTAGAAAGTGAGAAGCCTCCAGTCTCATCAAAGATGCCAACTAGAATATACTTTCAAACGAAGCACCCAGATAGTGGAGTAACAAAAAATCCCCTCTCTTCAAATGAGAACAATGGATCCCCAAATTTATCAGTCCTAGTAAGTTAAGGTAGAAATTTCACTGGAATAACATTAGGTCTTAGGGGAAGGGCTCCATCCAGAATTTAGTATTAGACAGCAAAAGGCAAGTCAGAGAATCACATAATATACTGAAGATTGGTAATCTCCAGTAAAAAAGTGATCTGGAAATCAACTGTTGGTGATTAAATGACCCCTCTCAATATTTGAGTTTGGGATTATCAGAGTATCTATTTCCTTGGAATGGAAGAGTATTTTTTGTTTTATAGGCTATATGTTAACAGTCCGTGCTTATTATTAGCCATGGCCCCTAAAAATGCAGCAAGAAATCATTTATTATTTATTTATTTATTATTTGGATTTGTATGCCGCCCCTCTCCGAAGACTCGGGGCGGCTCACAACAAGTGAAAAACAATCCAATACATAATCCAATTAATTAAAATATTAAAAGTTTTAAAAAAAACCTATACTAACATACACACACACAAGCATACCATGTATAAATTCAGCGGGCCCAGGGGGAGATGTTTAGTTTCCCCATGCCTGACGGCAAAGGTGGGTTTTGAGAAGTTTACGGAAGGCAGGAAGAGTAGGGGCAGTTCTGATCTCCAGGGGGAGTTGGTTCCAGAGAGTCGGTGCCGCCACAGAGAAGGCTCTCCCCCTGGGGCCCGCCAACCGACATTGTTTACTTGACGGGACCCGGAGGAGGCCGACTCTGTGGGACCTAATCGGTCGCTGGGATTCATGCGGCAGAAGGCGGTCTCGGAGATATTCTGGTCCGATGCCATGAAGGGCTTTAAAGGTCATAACCAACACTTTGATCATACCACCTGTTCTTCATTTCTTCAGCAAAAAAATGATTTACTGTATTTTTTTTGGTGTTGGGGAAAGGAGAAGAGAGAATCCTATTAATTAGCCCAATCATAAAATATACATTTTCTTGAAAGCTACCAATGTGGATTCACACTCCTTTTCCTGGAGTCAACCTCATCCAGCCCCTATTTTAAAACAGGACTCCAAATGATGTAAACTTATACCAAAGAAGTAAAACAATTTACGTTTAGTGTATCACCTGCTCTGAATAAAGCATATGCATTACAGCAGGAGTGTCAAACTCAAGGACCATGGGCCTGATCCGGCCCATGGATTTGCTTAGATCTGGCCCACATGGTTGCCATAGAAACAGCAAAGGACCAACCTAGGTTGTGAGTGTTCCCTGTCAGCCTTTGGAAATGTCAGATTCAGAAGAGGACGAAGACACCGAAGCTGTGATGTACCCTGATTTAAGAGAAGTGGAGGAGGTTAGTGAGGATGAGAGCTTAGTAGAAAATCCATCGGACGTTAGCATGGCAATGAGGGGGTAGAGGATAGTCCTTGGTTAAATGCCATATTTAGGAGGTTAAATAAAAGAAAAGACGAGCTTTTGGGGAAAAGGTTTTGAATCTGCTAATTCAGAATGTGTAAATTAATTAATACATCACATCCAGTGGTGGCTGGAAATGAGGGACACTTTTCTGCAAAGTGAAGAAGATAAGATGGATGTCTGCCGTTGGTAGTAAGTTTTTAACATTGCATGATGAAATGGTTTGAAATTAGCTTGAACTGACCCAGAGATCTTCCACAGTGGAAAAACAAGTAGTAAAAGGATTGACGAGATATTGGCAGGATGAATTAGAAATTGATGAATGGGATATGGAGGGTATAATTGAAAATATTAAAAAAAATTAAAAACACAAGAATAAGAGAGATGAGAAGAAAAATATTACATAAATGGTATTACTGTATACACCAGTACAATTAGCACGTTTTCAAACAACGAAGAAAGGAAATTGTTGGCATGGGTGCAAGGAAAAAGGAGTATTTATGCATATGTTTTGGGAATGTAATAAAGTTCAAAAAATTTGGAAACAAATACAAATGGAAGTGAACAAAATTACGAATGGTAATTGGAAAATAACTAAGGAAGCAGCATTATTGATAAAAAATAGTGAGGTAAAAGAATATGAAGAAATCAAAATTGCAGCGATAGAAAGTGCCCAGGCAACTGTAGTGCTTGGGTGGAAAGACTACAATAAATGGACAATAAAAAATTGGTGCAAATATATGGTGGATCACATTCACTATGAAATTATGGAAATTAGACTACATAATTATAATGAAGGGAAATTAGCAGCAACAATGAGGCGGTGGGAGATGGTTAAAAATTATATATTAACAACATCAGTAAGCAATGCAAATGTAAGAAATAAAATTCAATCACTCTATAAAGAATGAACAATGTAACCCAGAGACAAAGCAAATGAAGGACACAAAATTGATTCTTCCCTGGTGAAGGGGTTTTTTTTCTGTATGGTGATGGTACACTTATGTTTTCTGTTTTGTTTTTTGTAAAATTCTTTAAAAATCAATAAAAAATTATATTAAAAAAAAAAGAACTGACCCAGAGATAAGGAGATGCTAGAAGCCGACAATGTGCTCATTAAGAGAGGATTTATGACTTTGTAACTCAGCCTGTGAGGTTGGAATGTACTTAGCATACTGTAGATGTACATTGACAAATTCCAGTGTGGAAGAAATAAAGAAGTGTTAGTTTGAAAATCCAAGCCTATAAAGAGAATATTTTGGAGCAGGACGGCTGGACCAGAAGACCTCTGGTGCCTCCACCAGTGAAAACAGAGCTCTTTTTTCAGCTGCGGACGCCTCCTGCAAATCTCTGCCAATAAAAATAGAGTTTGGGAGGTCACAGCCCTCCTGAGCTCCATTTTCACTGGCAGAGCACTTGGTCCACCACAGGTGCCCCAACATGAGTGATGGTGAGCTAGTCAGTGTGCAAAACCCTTGCGTTATCAAGGACATGCACAGAGGGAAATGTGGGATTCCAGCAGATATCCAGCAGATACAAGAAATTATTCAGTCTTACAAGACAGATGTATTAAAGTGTATAAAATGGTATTTAGAAATAGCACAGTCAAGTTAAACAGTTTGGTCATACACATTCAAATCAGTCAATATCTCTCAATACAATAATATTACAAGCCTGTCTTTGCCTTACATATCAGACATACATTACAGCTTACAAATACATCAAACTATCATCGAACACATAGAGCTTACTACATCAGTCATGGCGAATCAGCCGAAAGAACAGAGAGAGAAGAGAGAGAGAATCATGCTCTCTGGCTCCCTCTTATGGCAATTTGCAATACTATCTCTCAAAGCTGATGAACCAGTGCTAATTTCATATATCATGTTAAGTGTACAATTGGGGCCATCTAAAACTAGACATCTGGTTAAATAATGCTGAACAATGGCCTTTGGAGCTCATACAATGGTCAGCCATTTGCATTTCATGCTGAAGGAATTATCTGCCAGGGCAGTGCATCTAATACTAGCCATCTATAAGAATTTGACATCACTTTCTGAAATGCAGAAGAAACAGACAAATTTAAATGAGTGAAAGAGAAGAGTAACAGTCTTTGCAATCTTTTAGAAGTCCTAGCAAACAAATTTTGTGGGCCTCCTTGCAAGATACTTTGGAAGCAGTTTTATATGTTTGGTATTTCTAAACTGTGTCATCTCCCACATTGACAGGCCTCATGGCTCGCCATCCCATCCATAGCAGTGTGGCAAAGCCATCTGTTTCTGTCTTAATGGGCTGCCAAAGGGAATTTTAAATCAATGCTTTCAACTGCACATGGTGTGAATGCCCACGTGTGCAAGGCCAAGCTACCACAAACAAGCAGCTGATGAACATTTCCTCTTCTGGGAAAAAAGAAGGCCCTGCACAGCTGCAAACAGAGGCCCGGCTGGGCCAGCAGCTGCGCTGAGCTTCCAGTGCATCCGAGTTCAACCATGAGCTGGCAGCCCCTTTAGGAAGGATGATATCAGATTCTTCTTCGGTTGGATTGAAGGGAGCCAACCTGAGCCCAGCTGTGTTATTCACTGTGCAACCTACTGGGCAATTTAGTGCTACCATGACTTTGAGGATGCCCTTGATTTTTAAATGTCTGCAGTAGCATTCTGAAAGACTTATATTCCTTTTTAAAGGATTTGTGGAAAACTTCAAAAATTTTAGCAAGGGGTTCTCCGTCTGGTTGCTGGTGGGCGTGGCCTAGTTGGTCTCCTGCACCATGGGTGGTGGGAGGGCGTTTTTGCCATTTCTGGGCTCTGGAGGCTTTACTTGAGCCTCCGGTAGGGTAAAAATGGCTTCCCCAGGCTCCAGTGGCTACCTGGAGGCTGGAAACAGGTCCATTTCTGGATTTCCCAAGCTTGCAAAGACTGTTACTCTTCTCTTTCACTCATTCAAATGTGTCTCTTTCTTTTCACTCTCCCTGAGCATTTGTGCATGCCCTGCACTTACCTGCATCAAAAATGGGTCATGTGGGGACTCCCAGAAGTGGATTACTGGGTGGGGCTAGCTAGGAGTAGGATTTGGGGATTCTCTGAACTGCACATAATCTTATTTAGAGGTTCTCCCACCCCCCCTGCGAACCCCCAGCAGCCACCCCTACTAGGGAGTTGTCAAGCACTGGAGAAATCAGGAGATTCATGCAGTTCAAATGAGTATTATTGCAAGCTTAAGCTCTCCACAAGAATCTGAACAACTAGCAGTCAAAGGAAATGAGCGGGAGATTAGAAAGGCATTCAAGATAGGCTGGATTTAGAACTCTTGTAGGCTCATTGGGAGCCGTAATTTATAACACATTTGACCCCTTCTTTGGACTCAACCAGGTCATCTCCTACAGAGCAGAGAAAAAATTAGCACCAAGTCTTGGAAATTAAGGTGCTACTGGTCTAAAGAAGTGTGTTTCATTTCCTTCCTTGATGTTTACACATTTAACATTGCAGTCTGAAATGAAATTGTAAGGATGGGCTTGCAAATCATCCTTAACAAGGTCAATTAAAGACTCAGGGATACATTTATGAAACATGTTAAGTTTGCTCAGTTTTAATCTTACCATAAGTATGTGACAACACTACATGCTGGGTCAGCGCATTGTGTAAATCCAGAACATTGGTTGAGTAACTAAGGCAAATCTGCTATGTGAATCCAGTCAAAACATCTTTGGCTGATCAGATGGGTTTGTCAGTCATAATTAGAACTGCACATGTGAAAAAGTTAGCAAAACAACTAGACATTTGGAGACATTTTGGATGGGATTCTCATGTGCATCTATGTCCTCCTCCTCAAGTCATAATACCTCCCTCATTCTCAGTTGGGTTACCTAATCTGACTGCAAATATTCAGATGGCCGCTCAATTTTGGTTCACTAGAGCACACTTGCCAGAAGAAGTGAGTTTGTTCTGTGTTTCTTTGTTGTCTTTCTGTGTTTCTTTGTTGTCATCTCCTAGTAGTCCTCATTCTCAGTATGAACAGAGTCAGTAGAACAGGGGTGTCAAACTAGATTTCATTGAGGGCTGCATCAGGGTGGTGTTTGACCTTGGGAGGCCAGGGTGGGCATGGCCAGTTTAACATTACTCGTGTAGGAGGCACCTCTAGTGGCCCAAGTGTTCTGCCAAAGAAAATGGGCTCCCTAGCTCTATTTCAGCTGCAACCTCCTCCTACAACCCTCTGCTAGTGAACACAGAGCTTGGGAGAGTCGTTAATGGCCCATGTGAGCTCTGTTTTCAGCTGTGATGGCCTCCTGCAACTCTCTGCCAGTGAAAACGTAGCTTGGGAGCACAGCTCACAGCCCTCCTGAGCTCCATTTTCGCTGGCAGAGGTCCTGCAGGCCACTCCTTCACTGTTTCCAGGGTGGCCCTGCAAACCAGATCTAAACACCCTGTGGGCTGGATCCTTCCCCCGGGCCTTGAGTTTGACACCACTGCAGTACAAGATATCAACTGTGCTGGATACTGTACATGAACCATTATGGAGGCTGGATGTGGCAAATGCTTTCAGGTCCTATTGCTGCTGAAACCCTGCATTCTGCAGTCCATCAGGCAATAAACAGAAGTCCAGGGTGAGGTTGATGTTCAGCAGGAAAGGTTGTACATCCTAGTAGTCCTCAATTTACATCAGTTCATTTAGTGTTACAACAGCACTGACTTATGACTTTTTCCCACACTTTGTAGCAGCCCCATGATCATGTGATCAAAATTCAGATGCTTGGCAATTGGCTCATACTTATGACAGTTGTAGTGTCCCAGGATCATGTGATTCCATTTTGCAAAAGCTTCTCATAAGCAAATTCAAAGGGGAAGCCAGATTTAATTAACAACCATATTACTAGCTTATCAACTGCAGCGATTCCCTTAACAACTGTGGCAAGAGAGATTGTAAAATCTTGGGGCAAAACTCACTTGACAAATGTCTTGCTTAGCAACATGAATTTTGGGCTCAACATTTGTGGTCGTAAGACGAGGACTACTTGTAGTACTCATTCCAGATGTCTGTGTAACTCACTCAAAAGAACTATGAGTCCAGATGACTTCCAGAGATTTGTCGCACATATGATGCACACCAAGAAAGAAGATATTTTTTGCATGTTTAGAATCCTTATCTATAATGCAGCTAACCTAATCTGCAGTTCTTCCTTGTTGAATTCAGTGACATCTTTTATATGCTAGGTTTTAAGGAACCTTCCCGTAGAAGACATAAGGAGTGGCCTTGAAGGATGGGAGGAAGAGTTGCTACCATGTCAATGGACAAATAAGTTCATTGAGCCTGAACCAAGAAACTAATTTGAGAAAGTATCTCACACAAGCTCCTGCTTAGTTCACATGAAGATAATGGGAGGGTGGGGGAAGACCACACCCAAAGACTTGCAAAATGCTATTCCTATAGCTGTTACAGTAAGTGGCCATGACCAATATGACAGATTTCTGAAAGTTGGGCTGAAAGTTCCTTATATTGAGGGACAAGATCTTCCCTCCCTCCCCTTTTTCTTTCCTTCTTTCTTAAATCTTGATATTCAATAATAAAAAGAGGCTTTAGTTCAAACAAGAGTCACCGATTTTATTTGGGCTAAAGAGCCATTTTGAATATAAAAGGATAAAATATATATGCATATATATTTAGTACAAAAGTCACAAACATACCATGGATTAGACCCGGCTATCTCTGACCATCCTCCTTATTTTGGAAGATTTGTTTTGTTATAAGTAGATTCTTGAAATACTTCATATCATCCCTCTACAATGTTTGGTCTCTTTTTAAAATCCTAGCTGATTGGATAGAAGCTAACATAACTATGGGCTGAGACCATAGGATCTTGGACAAGTGGGCAAAGAACAATCATTGTGTGTGATTGATAACTGTTGAAGGGAGTGTCAATGGTTGCCTACAAATTTAGGCTATCACAGAGTAGAAAATATCATTTCGAATTAAAAATAAATAAAAATGTAGGTAAAGTAACCCTGTATGTCCCTTGCAAGATCTACTGCTTCTCCAACTGTTCATGGCCCTGCTAGTTCTCTGTAGGCAAGATTGGACATGAAGACCAGTTCTTTCCACATCACTTCCTTTGAATATAGCATCATCTGGTTCTGAGAACATGTCAAGAGGCCACACAGCATTGGAGAAACGTTTTCATATCCATTCCTCATTTCTCCTTGAAATTGTGAATGTAACATTTCCAGGAGACCACAATAGCTTTCTACCTGCATACCAGGGATCTGTGATGATGTAACCACTGGTTCAGCCAACCAATTTCTGTTTCTGCTATTGTGCAGTATTTACCCCTCCTCTCAAGGCTGACGAAGGAGTAAGTATAAGATTACTTGCTATAATTGCATAGTCTTAGAAATGTTCCTTGCTTGTACCGACTTCTGCCGTTGCAGTAGCCAATAGGAACATTTCCTAAACAGTCATGAAAAGAGCTACCTCTAACTAGGGGTACACTTAGGTTTGGGTTTTTAAAAAAAAATGAAACTATGGGCTGCTTCTCCCCAAAAGAGGAAAGTCAAGGAATAATTTAAATAAATATGTGCTAATAAATAATTATGGAGCAAAGGCACACAAAACGAAGAACACACAAGAGAAATCCACCTTTACATATACATTTTAACCCCACAGTACTAAAACCCCACAACTAAAGACTTTAAACTCTCATGAATGAAAATCCCATTCCCATTTTATGTAAAATGAAAAAAAAACAAACCAATAACTTAAAATCTGGATAAGCAATAAATAATTGAGGTTGGGATGGGGAGAAGCCATGGCTTATCTTGGCTGGCACCATTCTAAAATACAGTTCTGATAATAATTTCTCCCATTTCCAGCCCATTTGGGGCTGCCTTTATCAGTCCCAGCTTGCAAGCCCTTCAAGTTAGGATGCATGAAATCAATATCTGAATTGAAAGAATATCAATATTCTATCCTTTACACAATCTTTGACAATCTTCCCGATGAAGAAGTGCTATAGCACATGAAATAAAATGGCACCTGGTCTGACATATTTAGGTGGATGAGGAACATGTGATCCACTAGACATTATTCAACATCCAGTAGTTGTGGTCAATATGGACACTGATGGGCAATTTTACTTCAGCATTATATGAAGGGCGATATGCCCACTTCAAAGTAGAAGATAATTTCTGGAATGTTTTAATAGAAAAGTAAAGCAGAACGGTACTTTCCATATTGAGTTGGAAATCAAACTCCAATTGCATCTTACATCTAGGAGCCACCTGGAATTCTAAAGTAGTTTAGCACACGACATTGTTCATAAATAACTTTGGTAACACAAAAGGAAACATCACCAGGATTGTTATTACTTAATGAATGAGCCAGTAATAGGATTGGGGGAAGATCTGGAAAATGTTAATAATTATTAGGAACAATGTGGATCAAGATAGATTGCTTTGATTGTACAATTCCCTAGCCTGTTTATTTTTCTGGCACAATCCTTTATGGGAGAGCTATACACAAATGAATCAACCAAAATGGGGGCAGAATTTTACTGAATTGCTCCAGGTGTAATGGCAGTTTTTCAAGAACAGTGGAGGCTGAGTTAGCCATCTGGTCTCATTTTGGATCCTCCTCAGTGTCTTGGCTAAGATCTTCCTTATTAACCAACAAGATATGGGTGAAACATGATGTTTTCAAAGTATCAGGGATATTTGGGGGAAAATTTTTTTAAAGGTATTTTCTTGGTGGAATTCTTAAGAAAAGAAATTAGAAGTTTTCCAAAATACATTAAAAATAATGTCTTCTGAGACCTTTTGGCTCAGCTCTATTTCTATTTCAGTTTTAGTTCCCATTTCAATAATTATTGCTGCATTTTCTAATTCTTTTTTTTAAAAGAGGGGGATTCCACCTGCTATTTAGCTTCCTGGAAACTTTCAAGGGATTGCCACTCATTTTTAATTAAATTAAGATGGAAGATAATGGCCATTTTAATTGGGACATTGGTATAGAAAAGCTGTCAACAGTATAATCATAAAACTGGAGGTCATTCAGATAACTAACCCTATCAACCAAATGAAGTTCTGGAAATGGGATCTTATACATGCCAAACAGTTGCTGGCATGTGTACAGTATTCATATGCATACAGTACATTATGCCCTGTATATAACTATAGAAAAGACATGCCTGAAAATATATTGAGTGTTTACAGCCAGGTTTTAGTTGATTATGATTTGTGGTACATAAACAGCTCTGGTCAGTGACAAACAGATTTGTTTCTACATAATGGACCCCACCAATTCAAGAAAGCAAGATATACTTGCTTTCCTTCAAGTATATACACTTTATAAGCAGGATGAGAAATGTTGCAAGTCAACCATTCTCTGGAGCAGAGGAGATTAAACAACTAAACTACTCCAGTCCTAAATCCAACAAGGTACTCTAGGTTCACTTTTTTCTAATCTAGAGTACCTTGTTGGATTTAGGACTGGAGTAGTTTAGTTGTTTGGAGAAATCTACATAGATCTTGTGAGGATAAAGCTCGTTTGGAGAATATCAGCAGTTCCATTATCACTATTATTCTGAAGTCCTGAGTGCTAACAAGGACACATGGTTACATATACAGTCATCATACCATACATATACCCATTCCATTGGTGGAACTGGGGCACGATTAGTTCAGTGTTTCTTCTGGAAACATCTCAGTTATTTCTTGTTTTTGATATGTGAGATGATGCTTCTTCGCTGACACCACTGAGAAGAGATCTTCTCTTAATGAGATTCCCAGCTGCCAGTCACTTACATCTAAAACCGTTCCCGTATAAGAGAAAGTAATTAATGCACTGTCCATAAAGAATCAATGTGCCATCAATTCTTTTGGTGTGCTCAGATTGGGTTGCTTTACACACTTCCAGTTTTCACCAAAGCCCTTTGGGAAGAAATCACAAAGCCTTCCCTCCCGTCCCCCACAATCTTCATCATGGCTTCATTCTTCATAATCAGGAGATTGAATGTAGAGGCCCAGTGGTCCAACAGGGTGATGATGTTTCCCGAAATATACAACTGTGTAGCTGATGGATCAAAACCTAGAGTGGATCCAGGGATGAGGAAGCAGAGGGCTGCACATCTAATGTTTGAATAATAAACTAGGATAACATTCCTAACAGGCGGGACAGAACAAAAAATCTCTATAGTGTCTCATAGGGTACCATATTGTCCCTGTGCTGTTCAATATTTACATAGAACCATTGAGGAAGGTCATTCAGAATTCTGAAGAGGAGGCTTATGTTACCTGGTGACATTCAGGCATTGTCTTGCTCTACCATGCGATTCTAAGGATGTAACAGGTAATCTAGAACATTGCTTTAATTCTAAAATGGGCTGGAGCTGGAATTAAATCCTAATCAAAGGCAGAAGTGCTGCTAGCAAATAGAATAGGAGATCTGAGGACATCACTGGCAATCACATTTAATAGAGTTTGACAGAGTTGGAAGGGACCTTGCGGGTCATCGACTCCAATCCCCTGCCCAAGCAGGAGATCCTACCTCTGCCTCTACCTGGGATTGAACCCACAACCTCCTGATTTTGAGGCAAAAGCTCCACCTCTAGGCCACAGCAGCTTCCCTGTTTATTGCAAAACAGCAAGGGAGATTTGTGTGTGAGTTCAATTTGATTCTAAAATTTCCAGTATTATAAAAATGTTACACCTGCTTTCAAATGAAATAGTCACGCAAGAAGGAATAATTGAGACCATAGACTTAAAAGACCATAAATTAAAACTAGTAAAATAAGTCTTAAATTCAAAGAAGTGTGGACAAACTTTCCTTCCTCTAAAAGGGCCTTCCTATGAAATCAGAGGGGAATAAAATTCATCATAGTCTGAATAAGTAAAATTCCTATTTTTAAGTACCAATATTTGGTAGAATATTTTTGATGCTATCGATATTATTTTCTTTTTTAAAAAAACTTTGTTTAAAAATCCATTAAAAAAGCCATCTGCCTGTTATCTCCTTGGCTTATTCACCAAATATTGCACTGAGCTGCGCTCCAGCCACGTGGTGAGAATAAGAATCATAGTTCACATCTAATGGGAGGTCATACTTGGGCACTGTGGTTGAAAAATGGGAGGTGTGGCCATGAGCACCGCTCAGGCTAACAGATGGATAGTGAGCCATGAAACTGTATGGTTTTTCTAGGTCTGGAGACCCATCTTGCTTTAAGGAAAAATTTCCACTGATACTCAGAGGAGGTGTCAAAGGGCCTTCGTATGCTGGAGATGCACAGTCTTGGTGATGGTTACCAAAGGAAGTATCCACCAGAGTTTTGAAAGAAGGAGCCTTTAAATGTACAAGGTGTGTCTCCATGCTTCCATAGGGCGGACTGGGCAATCCTGGAGACTGGTAAGAAAAACCATGACTGGACACCGTTGAATCAGAAATAGGGACTTTCTCCTCATGTTTCTCCAGGAACAGGGATTGTGGTCCTAGTTGGAGGCAACCCGCAACCAGATTGCTGGTTGGTTGGGACAAGCCTTTGCATAGCATCTCCACAAAACCTTTGCCTTCTGCAGTCTGCCCACTTTCCAGAACCTCTGACAAAGCCCAAATATAGTTCCTGGCTAGCCTCAGTGTCTCAATTTTGGACAGTTTCTGTGTTTTAGAATAGCAGGGCATCACCCGTCTCAAGTTATCAAGAGCATCATTAAGTCCGTGCATCCGCGTTCGTTCCCGAGCGTTAGCTTTCACTCGGCGGGCTCTGAAACGCTCCAGCCTCGCTTTGGTCATTTTCTTCTTCTTTGGCCCCCTTCTTTTGGGCTTCCCATTATCTTCCTCCTCTTCTTCCTCGACACTATCATTCTCATCATTAATACCGGAAAGCATCTCATAGGCGGCTTGGCGGCTGTCTTTGTCCTTTGTTTCATTTTGGGCACTCAATGCTTCATTGATCCAGGATTGAGAAGAGATTAGTTCAGCCATCTCTTTGGACTTGGGGTAGAGCTTGGCCATTTCTTTACCCTGGAAAAATAACCATACAATCCATATTAATTCAATGAGACTCAGTTCTGAAATATTAAAGAAATACAATATCAATATTATTCTTTGTTGCAGCTATTTAATGCAGGAAGGATTTGGAAGTGGAGATTTTAGGGAACACTTCACTTCCGTTTTTTCTGTTGGCAGGTCTGCTTTTAAAACCTATATACGGGCAGCTTCTAATTTTCAAACTAGAATCACATTTCAGTCTCTATGGAGATGAAAGAAATGGCTAGAAAGGGTGATCTGGCCTATGATTTGATGCAAGTTCCTTGAAAACCTGAGCGCTTTTCCTGGTAACCTCATTTACCTTTGATGAATAATGATTGCCACAGTAACTATGTGGGGGTGGAGGGGAGGAAGCAGCAGCCCAGGTTTCATGATAATCAACTTCTTGTCAGCTTGATGTACTCATTTAATAAAGCTTAAGGTATAAGCAGCTTTGTTGAAAATGTGCCACCCAACTAATCGACCGATTGGTCATCGCCACATCCAATGTAGCAAATTCCACTTTTAATATGCCTGATGGGACTTGTAATATAGATTAGGGAGAGAATTAAAATGCAACTGGCACCAAGCGGATCCTAATTATGCATTAGTTAAACAACCTGAAAGAAGGCAATGGTAAACCATTTCTGTACCGTTGCCAAGAAAACTCCATGGATGCAGTTAACAGATCTCGACTGAGCCTTTACCGTATGAAATAATCAGAATGAAATAATTTAGATTTGCCTTAAAATAAATGGGGTACCAGATACCCTGACTTTGTGCAATCTGTAGCAGGATTGTCTATTCCCTCAGAGTTAATGGGAGGATTATTGGAACGAAGAAAAATAAACACAGACTCAGATCACTGGACTATCGTGGACTGTTTAAGATGCCTCACTTGGATCTAATGGGATAAAGGGTTCATTCATCTAGGTTTCCTATAAGAAATAAGTGGTAAGAAGCACTAACTTTGACTATTGTCTTACCTGCGTTAATTAAAGCAGTGTCCTTGGATCAGGCTAAGGGCTGTTTATTTAGATTAGCCCAAGTTTACAAAGGTATGAGATAAACATGTCCTTTTACAATAAGTCTGACAATAAGTCTAAAGACTGTCTGATCCAGCAATCCAATTACCCATTAAACTTCTTGCTGCTTTTCTGCTTCTACCAGGGTAACTGGACATAATTGATATGCTCGGGATGTCTGCTGTTATGCTTGGGGTG
Organism: Erythrolamprus reginae; assembly: GCF_031021105.1. Classification (NCBI taxonomy): domain Eukaryota; kingdom Metazoa; phylum Chordata; class Lepidosauria; order Squamata; family Dipsadidae; genus Erythrolamprus; species Erythrolamprus reginae. The sequence continues at coordinate 195,575,437 of NC_091951.1, read as the reverse complement.
TCCTCAGTTATACAACTTTGCTGAATTTGCAGAGCAAGGCAACTTGACCAAAGATCATGTTTAATCAATATTTAGATTTAGATTGCACCAGGGCTATCAACCACTATCCCAAACATATCAGATCAAGATTGGCAATGGGGTACAGTGGTGATGTTCAGTATTGGGTTGCATCTGGTACAGTCCAATACGGCATCCCAATAGCAAAAATGGAGCTGCACATGCGGCTCCAGCTGACCGGCGGGCAGAGGCACACATTGGCACGAGATTTGGCTTCTGCAAATGCACTGGAAGCCAAATCTCATGACCCCTCACATCCTGGACACAAAGTGTTTCAACTCCTACCCTCAAAACGTCGCTACAGAGCACTGCACACCAAGACAACTAGACACAAGAACAGTTTTTCCCCAAACGCCATCACTCTGCTAAACAAATAATTCCCTCAACACTGTTGAACTTTTTACTAAGTCTACACTTCTATTTCTACTAGTTTTTTCTCATCATTCCTATCATCATTTCCCTCCCATTTAGGACTGTATGACTGTTGCTTGTATCCTGAGTTTTTTATTAATATTGATTGTTTCTTTGTTGCTTATTTGACCCCTTATTTGTACTTCATGATTCTTGACAAATGTATCTTTTTCTTTTATGCATACTGAGAGCATATGTGCCAAGGCAAATTCCTTGTGTGTGCAATCACACTTGGCCAATAAAATTCTATTCTATTCTATTCTATTCTATTCTATTCTATTCTAGTCAGTCTAGTCTAGTCTAGTCTATTTTGCTGATTTTTTGTTTCCGCACATGCATGGTGAAAATTACTGAAATTGCACTCATGTGCGTGTCCTCGCATGAGACTTGGCTTCTGATGCATGCGCAGAAGGCGAATCTCACACTGACGCACACGCTCACCCGCCGGACACACGTGTGCTCGCATCGATCACCAGAAGCATTCCAGTAGCGCTGACAAAGATGTTGATCTAAAACTAAATAACTCTAATTTCAATTCCTCCTTTACCCAAAGAGACTTTAGCCAAGTTTTCTCTCTCTCAGCCCAAGGGATTTCATACATGTGTTGAGATCAGGAAAGACCCTCCTGTAAACTTTCTTAAAATCCTGAGGGAAAGATCAGTGAAAATTCTGGCTAACTAATTGCCAAATTTGTAACATCTGGTATCAGCTCCATCGAGAGATTCGAAATGCCCCCACCTTTCTTGCCTTCCCCAAAGCCCTTAAGACCTTTTTATGTCTTAAGGCATGGGGCAATTAGCGTATGCCCCCCTTTCTGACCATTAAAAGTTATGTATGGCTATGATTGTTAAGATTGATTGATTGACTGTTTGATTGTGTAATATTGACTGGTTTTAAGATAATAGGTTTTAGTCTCAGTTTTAATTATTAGATTTATACTTATATTGTTCTTATTGTTGTTGTGATCTGCCCTGAGTCTTCTAAATAATAATAATAATAATAATAATAATAATAATAATAATAATAATAATATTTGTAACAGCATTTTTTTTAAGAGTTTTGGAAAGTCCTACAGTATCTCCCATATTTATCTTGCACTAGGCATGAATGAAGCAAATCACAGGTAGGTTCCAGTTTTCTTCACTGCTGGTTCCCTCAGGGATGTGCTGTGTAGGCCTGTGCACATGTGCAGTGCTAAAACAAAGCTTGCAGGCATGTGCAGAAGCACAAAACATGATGGCGGTGCCTACGGCACTGCTGAGAGAACCAGCTCAGGGGCATGGCGGGCTTGGATCTTTGTCCATTGTGGATGAAGTATGTATTCATCAGGCAATGGTTGGTCAGATCTAAGATGTGCTTCGGGGGTTTGTATTTGTTTTGGATGGCTTTCAGGGCTTCTTTAATAGGCACTTGGGTGAAGAGAGATATGACATCGAAGCTTACAAGAAGGTCACTGGGTTGTAGGTTTTGTTCCTTTATGATTTCTATGAAGTGGAATGAGTTTTGTACATGAGACATGATGGATTCTGCATAGGGCTGGAGTTGTTTGGCAAGAAATTTGGCAAGATTCTGTAGGGGTGAGCCTATGGAGCTGACTATGGGTCTGAGTGGTGTTCCTTCTTTGTGTATCTTGGGGAGGCCATCGAGCTTGGGACATACTTCATCCATAATGGACAAAGATGCAAACAAATAGAAGGAGCCCCCATGGGATCACCCCTCTCACCCGTCATCGCAAACTTATACATGGAATATTTTGAAACCAACGCCTTGGATAAATCTGAACATAAACTCAAACTCTGGCTTAGATATGTAGATGATGTCTTCGTAATTTGGCCACATGGGAAAGAAAAACTGGACAGCCTCACACATCTCAACAGCCTACACCCCAAAATACAATTCACCATGGAAATAGAAACCAACAACCAACTTCCCTTCCTGGATGTCCTAATCTACAAAAAACCCAATGGCTCCCTAGGACACATCGTCTACCAGAAGAAGACACACACCAACCACTACTTGAATGCAAAATCCCACCACCACCCTGCACAGATCAATTCCATAGCCAAGACCCTCATCTCCAGAACCAAATGCCTAGCCGACAAAATCCACCTGGAAACTGAATTACACAGTCTCAGAAATGTATTAATTTCCAATAGATTCCAAAGAGAAGCAATCACCCACCTAATCCAAAAAGAGACACTCTTCAAGAACCAAGACACAGAACAGGACAACGGCATCTCCCTCCTCCCTTACATCACAGGCACCACAGACAAGATCAGCAAAATTCTCTGGAAACACAACATTTAAACAGCCTTTGGTACAGATAAAAAATAGCCAACATCCTAAGAAACCCCAAAGACAATATCCAGCTAGAAAACCAGGGAGTTTATCAAATACCGTGTAAAATCTGCCCAGCCACATATATTGGGCAAACTAACAGGAGAGTAAATGCACGTGTTGCAGAACATAAGAATGCATTAAGAAAAAAAGAAAAAACCTCCTCCCTTTTCCAACACTTCAAAACTACAGGACATGAAATTGATTTTGACAGAACTAAATTAATTTCCAAAACAGAACACTACAGCAAAAGAATAATCACGGAAGCCATTGAGATAGAAAAACATCCCCAAAATATGAACAAGCGAGATAATACCTCTCGCCTACCAGACATCTGGAAACCAACCCTCATTAACAAAGGTATCCCAGCCATACAAACTGAAACCAGACTCAGAACACACATTGCAAAACAACTAAGTAGCCTGCAAGCTCCAACTACTCAGGATATCACCCCCAATCCACAAAAATCAACTAATCAGCATACCCCAGTTACATCAGTGACCCCAGGTGTTGCCCCACCAGGAAGTTTCAACACAGCAGGCAGCTGCTGATCCATCAAACCACACCCACCCACCAGTATTTATAGAGGGAAGGCAGCTCAGGTCTCGCTGTGTTCGCCCTAGAACAAGGACAGAAGCACCAGCCTGAAGATGACGAGTGGGACCTCGTCTAAACGTCACCAGAAATCTCTAAATCCTACACGGGAAGAAACCCAAATATGCCAAGACCATCAAGGTTGCTTGTTTACCATCCTCCCTTCTATCTCACACAGCCCTTCCTTCCTTCTTTCTTCCCTTCCCCTTTCTCTTTCTAAACCTATTTCCCCTCCCTCTCTCCTTCTCCTCTTCCCTACTTCCTCTCCTGCCCTCTCTCCTTACTCTCTGCTCCCCTCTTCTCTTTCCCCCCTCCTTCCCCCTCCCCCTCCTCTCTCTTCTTTCTTATAACTCCTCTCTTCCCTCCCTCTTTCTTTTGCTGTACTTTCTCAATTTTTCTGGCATGGTATTCCAGCAACCTTGAATTCTTTTGAGACCAGCTTTTCTGACCTTCTGACATTCAAAGTCAATGGGAAGCCAGATTATCTTAACAACTATGTTAACTAACTTAACTAATGCAAAGATACACTGGACAATTGTGGCAAGAAAAATCATAAAAGTAGGCAAACTTTCTTAACAAAAGTTTCATTTAGGAACATAGGTTTTGGGCTCAATTGTGGTCGTAACTCAAGGAGTACCTGTGTTTGAAGTGTTGGCAAAGGGAAGCACTTCAATGAAACTTTTGTCCAGGGTTCTTTTTTAAGCATATTTTATGATAGGGTTTCATTTAGTCCTTTCCCATCTTGCTTTTAAAAATTTCATTCCTGTTCATTGCCTTGTGTTTAATGGGGATGGCAAGGTGAATTAACTGGATGTTCCTGCATGCCCACTTTAATTGGGTGCAATCCTATCATATCCCATCAACTAAACAGTGTTGGTTGGCGGGCCCCAGGGGAAGAGCCTTCTCTGTGGCGGCACCGGCTCTCTGGAACCAACTCCCCCCGGAGATTAGAACTGCCCCTACTCTACCTGCCTTCCGTAAACTCCTTAAAACCCACCTTTGCCGTCAGGCATGGGGGAACTAAGACATCTCCCCCTGGGCATGTTTAAATTGTGTATGGTATGCTTGTGAGTGTGTATGTACTATATGGGGTTTTCTTTTTAAATCTTAAATGTTTTAAATGTACAGTATTCAGATTATTTATGATTTGTTTTTCTCTGCTGTGAGCCGCCCCGAGTCCTCGGAGAGGGGCGGCATACAAATCTAAATAATAAATAAAAATAAATAAATAAATGAATGAATTCTGTTTTGACTAAAGGTTTTCAATACATGTGAGATATAGGATATAATTCAAATGTATTATGAGAATCATGACTGAGCAGAATTTAGGTTTCTTGGATTTGACTATCGCTGTAGCAGTGACTATGCTAACATGACTTTCTTGGTTATATACCACCAAAAATGACATTATCAAGCAAAAAAACAACAACAACAACTGGTTGGAAACCGATGTTCCATGTGTGTATGTGCCAAATGGAGCTCCCAAATTCTCAGATCTTATTCAGCACAACTGGAGAAGGCCATATAGAGAAGGCAGAAGGGAACCCCCCCGCCCCCAATTATTGCTCTGTTCCATCACTACAAGCTAAGGAACGTTCATTCCCAGATTAACATTGGGTGAACAGTGCAGTCAGGCGGTAGGGAAAGCAAGTAGAATGCTTGGCTGCATAGCTACAGGTATAACAAGCAGGAAGAGGGAGATCGTGATCCTGCTGTATAGAGCGCTGGTGAGACCACATTTGGAATACTGTGTTCAGTTCTGGAGACCTCACCTACAAAAAGATATTGATAAAATTGAACGGGTCCCAAGACGGGCTACAAAAATGGTGGAAGGTCTTAAGCATAAAACGTATCAGGAAAGACTTAATGAACTCAATCTGTATAATCTGGAGGACAGAAGGGAAAGGGGGGACATGATCGAAACATTTACATATGTTAAAGGGTTAAATAAAGTTCAGGAGGGAAGTGTTCAATAGGAAAGTGAGCACAAGAACAAGGGGGCACAATCTGAGGTTAGTTGGGGGAAAGATTAGAAGCAACGTGAGAAAATATTGTTTTACTGAAAGAGTAGTGGATGTTTGGAACAACAGACGTGGTTGGTAAATCCACAGTAACTGAATTTAAACATGCCTGGGATAAACATATATCCATCCTAAGATAAAATACAGGAAATAGTATAAGGGCAGACTAGATGGACCATGAGGTCTTTTTCTGCCATCAATCTTCTATGTTTTTTACATTTTGCTGGAAATGCAGAATAAGCAGCAATAGATTTCCCCTTTCTGTCCCAAACCTCTCAATGTGTTCCTTTCCTTTGCCAGCATCATAATGTTGATAGTGAAGATATGGGATCCAGGAAGCACATTGGCCACAAATCTCTGCTTTGTGAGCTCAGGGGCCAAATTGCTTCTGTGAGTGTTTTTTGCATGTGTGAATCGATCACCTTTAACACACAGCTTCTGTTTGACAAATTTGTATCGCATTTAGCAACCACATTAGCTGGCTTGCTACCTGAGGAGTTTTTAAGGGGGATGCATTGCTGAGCAATTAATAGGAACCATAGGATTACGATAGATTTGTGATTAATTCAATCCTGATCCCCTTTGTAAATGCTTTCCATAAACTTCGTTTCTCTCCTTCACCTTACTTGAAATTTCAGCAGGTGGCTTCTCTGAATAGGAGGTTCTGCCTTTAATTTTGCTTCAGATTTTCAAAGGGCCCAGGCCAGTAGTGGGTTCTAAAACTTGTTGCTACCAGTTCATGCGCACGCTCACACTCACATGTGACGCTTCTGCGCATGCACAGGGAGGGTGGAGCCTCCCACAGCCACTGCTACTGATTCACAGAACCAGGCTGAGCCAGGAGCACCACTGGCCCAGGGCTACCCACCCATTCTTGTTCTTACTTCAATGCTTTTAAACGTAGAAAGACATTTCCTTCTAGATTAAGAAGCATAACCATATAAAGCATACTTAGGAACTGAACTAAATGCTGAGTAAAGGAAGACAGGACTAATGCAGTCTTCTGAAATGACCAAATCATGCATACTTAAAATTATCAAGTGAATTCTATGTTCTTCACTGCTCCCCTTTCAAGCATTTTTTTTAAAAAAAATTCAATGTGAAAAAAATGATCACTGCTTATAGGTTTTGTTAAATTTATCTCCAATCTATCCTCAAATAGCTCATGGCAGGATACTGTATATATGACTTCCTCCTCCAGTTCTGTCCCCATAATAATCCTATCTGATATTGGTTGGCCCCAAATCAGCCAATACACTTCCATGACTATGTGAATATAAACCTGGATCTCCCTGTCTCTGGTCTAATAATAAGGTGACCAATTTTTTTACAAGGAAAAAGAGGACGGAAAAAAATTAAGAAAAAAGTACAACGTAAATAAAGGAAACATTTGATTAATTCAAATGAAGATACACTAATTACATTTACATCCCTTTTAATTATTTCATTAAATGAGTATTTTCCATTGAATGAATATTTTTTGTCAATATATCATTTTCTAACAATATATTGGAAATTTCAGAGCAAGAAATATCCTTCATATTCAATTTCGTGGTAAGTGCTGCAGCTATAATATTCACTGAGAAATAAATAATTTCGTATTTCCGTTAGAAGTAAACACGAAGTATGATATAGAGGCAATGGTGGGAGACAAGTGCAAGATATGTGTAGTTCTCCTGTGCCCCGTGCGTACATTTTATAATCGCGTCTTTCCGAACTGTATTGTCACATGATGCATAACAGTTTGGCATGACATCTCTGAATACAGAGACTAACAGATTAGTTTTAAAATATCAAAAAGGGGGATAGGTAGGAAGACACTTTTCAAGGAAGGACAGAAACTGCAAAAGAAGGACTGTCCTCCCCAAAGGCGGATGATTGTTCACCTTACTAATAACATTATTGATTAGATTTAATGGGGTCCCATGCTTAGAGAGGCCCAATTAACTACAACTTCCCGTGAGTTGAAGAGATTATCCTTCTTTCATTTTGATAATTGGCTAATACCTTAGGGATATTTTTCCTAATTAATTATATGATCTCTGGTTGACTGGGATCACCCGAGGAAGAATTTTAAAAGCGGCAGAATGATATGGAGTAGAATATTGATTTAATTGAATAGCATAACAATAAATACATAACTGCAACTGGAATAAAACTATAAATGAATAGCATAATTCAGCATCAACATAAACATTTTATAGACCATGCAATAAATGCTGAGCTCCTCGTAGTGCAGCTGGTTTAAAATGCAGCGATGCAAGTGCTTCCTTGATCAATATATAATCTCTAATTTGATTGTGCCTTCAACACCTTATAAAAAGTCAACTGAGTTCTGATTGGTCTTAAGCATAAAACGTATCAGGAAAGACTTCATGAACTCCATCTGTATAGTCTGGAGGACAGAAGGAAAAGGGGGGACATGATCGAAACATTTAAATATATTAAAGGGTTAAATAAAGTTCAGGAGGGAAGTGTTTTTAATAGGAAAGTGAACACAAGAACAAGGGGACACAATCTGAAGTTAGTTGGGGGAAAGATCAAAAGCAACATGAGAAAATATTATTTTACTGAAAGAGTAGTAGATCCTTGGAACAAACTTCCAGCAGACGTGGTAGATAAATCCACAGTAACTGAATTTAAACATGCCTGGGATAAACATATATCCATCCTAAGATAAAATACAGAAAATAGTATAAGGGCAGACTAGATGGACCATGAGGTCTTTTTCTGCCATCAGACTTCTATGTTTCTAATCTCCAAGTAGATCATGTGCAAGGAGCAGGCGCCACAATCAAACAGGCTCTCTTTCTGATTCCTTTCAGATGGCATTCTCTTAATGGAAGAACCATGTGATGGTATTGGATGTGGATGTGATGGCATTAATAGATAGTCAGGATGATGTGTTGTTCCTCAAATAACATGGCCTGTTACCATGAAGGGCTTTTTAGATACTGTAACTACCAGCATTGTGATTTGAACCCAGAAACATTTCAATGATCAACGTACTCATGGATTAGAGATTTATTTATTTATTTATTGGATTTGTATGCCGCCCCTCTCCATAGACTGTACTTTGTACTTTGATCAAGGATGCACTTGCATTGCTGCATTTTAAACCAGCTGCACTTTGAGGGTAGTCCTTTGCAAACACACTGCAGTATATAACCCCCATTAACCTCTTGCCCACCATAGCCTTCAGACAAGGAGGTAGACCCTTTGCACCAGTATCATTTGGGCAAGTAGGGATGGAAAATAAAGCTAGGTATCATTAATGTATTGATGATATCTCATCCCATCCTGATGAGTGATCTCTCCCAGTGGAATGGTGTAGATCAGTGACCCCATCAACTTTTTGGGAGCCAGAGACCAGTTCTGTGGAGAGAGGTTTTACCATGGACCAGAGGAGGCATGGTTTTACATGCTGCTTGCATCTTCTGGATGGGGCTTTGCTTGATTGCATGCTCTGGTTGTGGCATGCTACGGATCAGTGCTAGTCCATGGACCAATATGTAGATGTTAAACAGCAGTGGAGAGATTGCTAAAACTTGTGGAACCTTGAAAAGCAGGTACTGTGATATAGATCTATTATCGATCAACATTTACTAGAACTGGCATGGAAGGAAGGAGGAAGGAAGGAAGGAAGGAGGGAGGGAGGAAGGGGGGAGGGAGGGAACTAGTTCACATTATGCTGCTTGCTTATAGCCTCCAAACATGATCTAGTAGTATGCTTTGATCAATGGTACTAAGAGCCACTAAGAGATCAAGCATGACAACGATTCCACTCTCAGTGATGAATTCACCACCACCAGAATTAGCCCCACATCACTTTCTGGGAGGCTTTAGTTAACCAAGAGAAATATGAATCTAATATACTGGTGGCCAGACTAATAATCCCAAGAACCTGATGTCCACTTCATCAGGACCAGCAAATTCCTCTGAGAATATCAAGCCAGAATGTGGCTTAGTCATCTCCACAGGATTTGTTTCACGTCTAGAGCCATACTTGAAGAATATCCTTAGCATATTTTTCACAATGACTTTGTAACTAAACTTCCAAGCCAGTTCTTCCTAGAAGGGCCTGGGTTACTTTGAAAATCTAAATGGCTATCCATGGATGCAATAACACCAGAGAAATACTGATGTTTTGTTGTCCTTACCACCACGTGATAAGCCTTAATAGCAGTTCTAATTCATGTTTAGTTGGGTTCAATCCTCGTTTCTTCCAGCGGTACTGTAGCCATTTCTTCATTCCCATTTCACAGTAGTTTTTGCAATTATATTTTATTCTATACTTCAATATCAGCAAGGAGCTACGTCCCCTACTGAAACTCAACAAATTAACACAATCTATCCAGAATGATTTTAGTATATTTTGTCTGTTATTGGCGACAGTGGCCTAAGGATAGGGAGACAGTAGCCCTATCCTTAGGCTATGTCATACAATACAATTGTTGATTTTCAAAAGTCCCTGTTTCTAGAGTCACTTGACATGTGAGCAAATAAATATCAGGTCTGTAGGTACTTATTTCCCTTTTCAGCAATCTTACATAATTTGGCAGAAGATTCTTAGGCACAATATAGCTAGATTTGGAATCTTCAAAGCAGACAAGTGGCTTTCATATATATAGTAGATGATTTGTCTTTTGTCAGGACAAATAAATCACACTTTTTGTGTAGATTTTTTTCACTAGAGCTTAACTCCTACTTTTTAGAGTTAAAGATGTTTAGCCATTTTCTTAATAATCCTGGGAGGCAGCTGAACAATGTTGATGTACAGTTTCTCTCCAGTGTTGGTTGATTACCAACACTGATTAGAGTATGTTTTAAGAAACACAATTTCTAATTCAATAGAATTAAAACTCCAAACAGAAAGCTATCACATCAAATACAGATGCATTGAATCCCCATACTCCATAATTGATTATAGCTCATCAAAGTTCTGTCCAAGAGTCATGCCCAATTCTATTTGCAAAAGCTAGAGGATAAAATTAAAAACTTTTGAATGGAAAGCATGTGCCCTTTCCCCCTAATATGGATCATATCCCTTTACTATAAGCATGTATTGATTGTTAATTCATTCTTATGGAAAAAACACCAACTTGAATGTTTTGCTCAACACTTGCTAGCTTAATTGCATTTGCAATTAACAAAGTAACCCTTTCTAATCCCCCTCCTCTTTTTTCTCTAATCCAAGTTATGAATTTGTTGGATTTTGATGTGGTTTGGGATATCATTAGCACCGTAAAGCGATATATAAGTCTGCTATTGCTATTACCTTACATAAACGAATTATGTTAATGGTTCAATTTCAAAATCCAAATGTTGTCTACACACAATTCGAAAAACTAAAACAAAAAGAAAAAAGAAATGCAAATCATGCTAGGTTTTAACTTTGTGACAATGTCATTCCATATAAATAGAAATACAAATTATGGTTCTGATTTCTCTTCCTCTTTCTTTCTTACCCATATACACATCCCCCCCATCCTACTTTAAAAAGATATTATATATATATTAGCCATATTCAAATACTTCTATCCTACCTTGGTTTTCCAAGAATATAGGAACATGATTTAAGTGTATCTGCACCTGAAGTAGGATTGTTTCTTTTTCCTTCTTGCTTACCCTTTCATGCTAGCCTTGTTAATGTAGCTGTATGAAGGAAATAGATCTTTATAGTCAAAGCAATCCTTTTTCCCAGCTTCTAATTCAGCTCTCTTCTTAGTGCCATGAGGTTGAAGGGTTGGGGAATATCTGATTAATATTCCTAGAGAATTGCAAGCTGTCTGTCAGTTCAATTGGGGAAGTCTGGGGAAAGCAGAGCCAGATGGGGCTTGGCCAAAGGGCATGGAGAAAAGCATCATGTTTCCTCATTTGAAATAGCTGTGGGCATCTACAATTTGAGTTTTGCCCAGATCTCTTGTGTTCTCTTTTCACTGAAGCTGAGTGAGAACCATCATTCTTCCCTTCTTTTCATGTTTTTATTACCGCCAATCTGTCTCTCAGTCCTACTAGTTTCTGAATAAGTGGGGTACTTTTTTTTAATGACAGAACAAATGGCAAAGACATTATGTGGCAACATTGCAGATTGTCAAAAGGCCAACACATCTTGAAACTATGAAATTATTGTTGTTGGCAGGGCAAATGTTATTGCAATGGTCCAGGCCATTTGCACTACGATAAATAGGATACTTCCTTCTCCAATAAAATGCAGAAAGTAAGGACATTGGAGAAGGAAGAGGAGGAGGAGGAAGAAGATGATTAATAAGAAGAATATAGAAGATTATCAGTAAATCTCTACAATTACATGAACAAGGTAATAGAAGGCTACTTCTATAATAGCGTCAAGCAAACTCTACACACACACACATACACACACACACACACACACACATATATACATATATATACATGAAGTTGTGAAGAGTTGTTCGAATATCAAAAGAAACTTTACCTTAATAAAAATCAGTCTAACCCACTCCCTTTCATAATTTCCAAGAATATTAAATTCAGCAAGAACACTCACTCCTAAGTTTAATTGCATTACTCTGTGAAATTATTATGCCTGGTTTAACCATATAGCCATACATACAATGTATGGTGAATGTAGCTCTCCAAGGTCTAGAGTAGTGCTTTCCTTCAGTTGCCCAAGATCTTTTCAATCTGAGAATCTTAGTGAAACACAAGCATGCACTTCATTATGGTTTCTTCCCAATGCTGATCACATAACCAAAACCAGTAAGGTTCAGAAGACACAGAAAATTCAGTGGAACACCAAAGAATTTTTTCTCCAAATTTGAATATGAAAATGGATGAAATTATTTCTGGCATGTACTTACTCTTCTATGCTGTTTCTCTCTTGAATGCTACTATAGTTCATAGGCATGCACTTTAAGATGCTGGATTTGTGTCTCTCACACAAATGTTGTTGGAGCAACTTTTGTGGGAGCTGAGATATCTTTTTTTCAGATAAGACACCATTAACCAACAATTTCAACTTTATAGAGTGTTAAGTACCCCTCCTCAGTTAAACAAACAAACAAAAATGCCATGACTTGATTAGTCCAGCCACAGATTAAAATCAAGAATTGTCCAAGCTGAATTTAAAAAGTTTTAGTTCCAACATATGTCAATAGGGGTTTTTTTTTAATTGGAAAAGACCAAAATAGAATAGCATGGATGAATGCATAACAGAGAAACCCAGTTATCCCCTTTGCCCAGATAAATTAAGTATTTTAAATTTAACATATAAAAAGTAACAATAAGAATCTCTCTTATGCATCCATACATGCTCATTCAAATCAAGAAATTATTTTCAGCATCTGCTATTCTTTAGACAACATCATCATATAGGTTTAAGGGCAGTGTGTTTGTGTGCATGTAAACAATGTGCACTAATTGATTTTAATTATAACTATTGCTGTCTGGGATAAAGTTCAAAAGCAATCTATTCTCTAACTCATTGAATAATGCAGATTAATTAAAAGTTAATTAACATGCAGCTTGCTTTTGTATTCACAGTCAAGATTGCTTATGGGAATGCATTAGAGCCTTTAATTACACACAATTTCAGAGGGTAAAAGAGACGCTATTAAAAGGAATACAGGCAGTGTAGCAGTTTAAAACTTAGTTTAACCTACAGCCCTATTCCAGTCATGGGTAGCGGAGGCTTTTGGGCAGTGCCTTCTAGCTGGCCTCTGATGGGGGGACAGTTTCATCTTTCCACCAACTTACCGTAGGGATATCTCGATGGCGTCCCACTCACTCCGTTCTTGGAGCAAAAGCCAGCTAAAGATCTTTAGGATCGTTTCAGTTGTCTTCAAACATCCTTCCTCCTGCGGCCCGAACTTTCAGCACCCAGAGGCCGTGGCCAGCTCCTTTCCTTCCCGGTGTTACAAGTAAGCCGTTCCTCGCAAAGTAGTTTGTCTTTCGTCCCTTTTCAATTTCTCCGGTTGTTCCTTTCACTGGGCTGGGAAAGAAACACAGACAAACAACAGCTCCGATCTTTCAGTTCAGCTCTGCCTTAGAGTTTGACCCCGGCATTCACTTTCTAGTGACTTTTCAGAACTACAAGTCCTCGGAGCAGCTCCTTTCTGCTTTCTGGCGAACTCCTCTTCGGGATCCTGGCACTTTTGAAAGCTTTTTGCTTTTTTTTTTTTTTTTAGTGTTGGCGGTTTGTGCTTGGCTGAGCCGGCTCCAGAGCTCCTCCCCTTTGGGGACAGAAGGAAGAAGAAGACCCCTCCGGAAAGACACGCCCCAGAGTAGGGGATTAAAAAACACACACACACACCAGCACCTTCTGCGTTTTCATTTGTTTCTGGGTCCACAAAGCAGTCGGAGATTCAAACATCCCAAACGCTGGAGCTTGGAGGGCAAATGATCTCAGGTGAAGGGAATGGTGGGAGAGAGGGTAAAGAGGGAGATGACATCTGCATTCACACAGAGACTGTTTTATCTATCTCTGGCATTGGAACTACATGTTTGCTCATCCCTATCGGAATAGGTTTTGATGGCAGCTAGGCATCAATTCAAACACCCCCTCCCCTCCCACAAAATTATTTTTTGGGCAATTTTTTTTTAATTGTCATGATTTTTTTTAAAAAAGTTAAGACTTTTTGAAAATTAGATTTCTGTGAAATGATTAGTCCACCCCCCCCCCCGAAATAAAACGCTCCAGAGAAGTTGCAAAAGAGGGAAGGCATCAATGGGGGTACTTCTTTGAAGCTATTTGGGAATGAGCACACAGTATTTGCATTATGGAGAGGACTGAATTTTGGCTGTGTCAAGTTGTCATCAGTTGGAGAACCCAGGCAGGAAGGGGAAGGTGACAACTTGACACAGCCAACTTGTTGCAATCAATTCGCCATAGCCAACTTGCCATGGCCAACTCATCATAGCCAACTCCCTGCAGGACAACTCGCAGTGGGACAATGTAACAATTCAACTTCATTATTTAAAATAATTTTTTTTTATTTTTGCCATTCACATTTCATTCTGCCCCTCCTTTTTCATCCTTTCTTTAATGATTCTATTCCAGCATTTCTTTGATTAACAACAACAACAACACAACAACAACAAACAAACAAACAACAGCAACATCAGAGTGGAAGGGACCTTGGAAGTCTTCTAGTCCAACCCACTGCTTAGGCAGGAAACCCTACACTATTTCAGACAGATGGTTGTCCAATGTAGTTCTTTGTCCTGCAGTGAGTTGTCTTGTGGTGACATGGCAATGGCAAGTTGTTCGGCAGCAATTTTGCCGTGGCAAGTTGGCTGTGGTTCAGTTAGCCTTGGTGAATCATCGTAGACTTGGCAGGAAGACCCTGGTTAAGTTTGCCCTAACTTGCAATGTGCTGAGATGACATCATATTTATTTATCCAGTGAGCCCTGTGATGGTTTTTGGAAAAAGGACCAATTCAGTCTGATTACTTTTCTTTGTTGATGGTAAAATGTGTAGAAAGAGATGGGCTATCTCACTGACTGTGTGGTCATTACTTTTCTCTCATTGTACTACTTTCCTTAAGGCCAATATACTTTGCCAGTTCGTTCCTCGGGTGTCATGGGTTCCACAGTCTTCAGACACTCCCCAATTCATTTTTACTCCTTATGGATAACCTTTAGTGCCCTTCAACCCCATACCAGCATAGTAGGCAAACACTCAAAGCAGGAATTGGTGTCAATTGTGTGTCAGCTTCCTACCATCCTGCTGTGAACGATATACATGACGTTGTAGGTATGTATGCATATACACAAACGCACCCACATCCATTTATCCTTAGATTTACCTCCTAGGTTGAATTAAATTTGTGCACGCCAGCACAGAGATCAGATGTATTTATTAAAGATTAAAAATGGCAGCTTCAGGTTCAGTTTGGGACAGTTATAGTATATCAAGCAAGTGCATGTATTTAGTTAGATCAGGACTGAAAAACCCGTGCCCCTCCAGATATTATTGAACTGCATTTTCCAGCATCCCTCACAGTCAGCATGTTGATTGGGGCTGTTAAGAGTTGCAATTCAACAACATCAGAGGAGACACTGGTTTAAAATGAGCACACACCCAAAAACAAACACACTTATTGATCAGAAACTTGTTTCACATTTGCCATGGTTTATATTCTTAAAATGACACCTAGAAGGAAAGAAATTGGCATGACATAAATCCAAAAAAGAAAGAAAGAAAGAAAATACAGAAGGAAGGAAAGAAGGAAAGAAGGAAGGAAGGAAGAACTTTTCTACTCCTTGAACACCCAATGGCCCTGTGATTTTATAGAAAGCCATAAGTTAACCCTATCAATATTTATGGGTTAGTTGGATATACTTGAACATAACTTCCAGGTTATGTTCCAAAACATGACCTTGAATATTGAACACCTCCCAATATTTCCCATCAAAATAGCTAAAAATTCTGCCAGTTGTCCAATATAAGTAGGCCATCCAAATGGGGGCCTATCTTAAATTGACTTGCACTCCTATCTGCTAAGAGTAACACTTAAAACAGACACCAATATTGGCAGAACAAGATCACCAAGCAAGCTCAACACATTTGACAAATAAGCCCTGCAATCTAAACCATAGGCAGTTGCGGGGTAAGAATTTTTTTTAACTCAGTAGATTTATTTGGGATTTTGTGTGCCTTACTGTGACTTATGGCTGTCTTCAAGAAGACTGTGACTTATGGCTGTCTATAAAGGCTCATTTACCAGAAAGCAGGCTGTTGAGTTTTGCTACTTCTGCCATCTTCTCTACTTATCCAACAATGCTCCTCATCACCCCCCTTTTCTTATTTTCCTGGGAAACAGCACACTTTTTATGAGTCATGTCTGTTATCACCAAATTCTATATTGATATATTGCTTTGCAGCATGCCAATGTTCCATTCAATACAAGTAGCCCTGATTTAGTGACTGCTTTGTTTAGTGACTAGTCACATTTACGACACTGATTAGAAAGTAACATTACAACCAATCCTTGCACTTATGACCTTTGTAAAGCAAAAGAAATCTGAAGTACGATATTAAGCACAATTGTAGTTTCACTTCGTGACTGCTTTGCTTAATAACCAAATTGCCAGTGCAAATGATTATTACCTTTTAAATAATGGGGGGGGGGGAAACCTTTTAAGAAAAAAAATAGGTGAATATCAAAGAAAGTCTCTTTGATAATCACGTGTGTTGTCCACCCTTATTTTTTGTAACAGGATAAATTCAGTATCATGAAAAGATACACTCTGAAACTGCTAGAGATTAAGCAAATCGTCCAAGTGAATTTGCTGCTATAATATCATAATTTGTTTTGTTCTGGCTGATCATGAAAAAAACAAAGTAGACTAAGAAAGTTCCATCTGTTAGAGATCTTATTTAGCCAGATACTGATTTGATTTTTTTTTTTAAACCAGTCATTATTTACAGAATTTAAACATTTTCATGAGGTCCAGATACTTTCTTTTTAAAACAGTAAGGCAAAGTCCACAATCTTGGATTACTGAAGTTAGTGCTGAGGACTGAACAACAGATGTCCTTATTCTTTCCCCTGTGGATATTAGTAAGAGTAAACAAATGGCATGCTGCCATAGTATTGTTGGTCACCCTGGTAGGCAAAAAGTGGGCTGAGAAGAGGGAAACCAGTAAAAGAAATATGCATTGGGAGGATAGGGGAATTATATTCATGGCTCCTTCGCAATTTTTAAAGTCAGGATGTATCTAAAATGTTAATGTTTTATGACTCAATCCTATATAAAGTTTTTTGGCTTTTTGTATATCTTATAGCTTCATTCTGTACCTCACATGGTACCATGACTGACTTGCTATAAACTGAACCAGGTCAAGAGACAAACACAACTTGTATTGAGAAAGTTGCACAGAATTTGCGCGGAGGCAGTTAACAACAACAACAAAGGCCACAGTAATTGGAGTTAGGATAATACTTATAAAGGCTGGAAGTAGGAGGGGGAGAAAGAGAAGGCGAAAGAGGAAGAGGGGGAGTGAAGGTGTAAGTAGGTAGGAGGAGGAGATAGAGAGAGGGGGAGTGGAATGTTAGGAATAAGGAAAAAGAGGGGGTAGACTGATGTCTGGGCAGAATGGATATGGATCTTTGGAATAATTGATAAAAATAGAACGTGAAATTATGTATGTTACTTTTAATATAAAGTATATATACAATGGTACCTCTACCTAAGAACGCCTCTACTTACAAATTTTTCCAGATAACAACTGGGTGTTCAAGATTTTTTTGCCTCTTCTCAAGAATCATTTTCCACTTACAAACTCCACCCTCTGAAACTGTAACCAGAAAAGGCAGGAAGAAGCCTCCATGAGGCCTCTCTAGGAATCTCCTGGGAGGAAACAGGGCTGGGAAAGGTGGGGAGAAGCCTCTGTGGGGCTTCTCTAGAAATCTCCTGGGAGGAAACAGGGCTGGGAAAGGTGGGAAGAAGCCTCTGTGGGGCTTTTCAAGGAATCTCCTGGGATGAAACAGGGCCTCCACCCTCCTTGTGGTTTCCCCAATTGCACACATTATATGCTTTTACATTGATTCCTATGGGAAAAAATTGCTTCTTCTTACAAACTTTTCCACTTAAGAACCTGGTCACGGAACGAAGTAAGTTCGTAAGTAGAGGTAGCACTGTACTTGGATTTGTTTGTGATGCAACGTAAGGGAGAAGAATTAAAAAAAAATTCAAAAAGCCACAATCAATGCTTTCTGTCCTGAATATATGTAGGGATTAAGTACCCATTTTAGTCTTCCTTCCTTCCTTCCTTCCTTCCTTCCTTCCTTCCTTCCTTCCCTCCTTCCTTCCCTCCTTCCCTCCCCCCTCTTTCTTGCTGCTCTTATCACCAGATTCTTAGATTTAGAGTGGTGTATCTTTTGCACCTGGTAGACTGCAATACAAATGGCTCTACTTGTCATAGCTGTTTGAGCTGAAGAGCTTGACGGCTGACTAGTGTCAGGAAAATAGGTAGCGGGTGGGCAGTAATTGCCAGGAACCTCCCTTCCAGCTTCAGTCAGTTTTGCTTGGTGTGTGTGTGTCCTGCTGAGTGTAATTACTGGTTTGGTCTCCCAACTGCACGGGGCTCCTTCTTCTGCCACATGCCAGCACCATGCAAACAAACCATGCCTTGCCCCCATCTTGCTTGGGAGGATCTGGGATTACCAGCAATACTAATTAATTCATTAGCCGATTGGGGGCTTATGTTCCGTCTCCAGACTGGGATGTGGGGGGGGGGGAGTGGGGAGAACAGATTGCAGCCCATCAATCTGCCAGTCGGGCTCCTTGCTTGCCCCCCTCCCAGGCAGATGGTGCTTTCCAACAGGTTCAGATGGTGGCTTTCATTTTAAGAACAGGACACTCCACCCCTCCCCTCAAGGCAGAAAAGAAAGCAGCCCTTGAAAAGGTGATTGGCTCCAGGAAAGGCAATTCCCCGAGTGGCTTTTTTTTTTTTTTTTGTCGTTTACTCTAGTTCTCGTTTCATCCCGGACAGGGCGTGGCGCGGGAAAGGAACAAGCCCCCGAGGTCGAAGAGTGAGCCACCCTTTGCACACTGGCCTCCTGCGAGCCCAGCGTCTAAGCGCGACCCCGGTCAACCAAGCGGGGAGATGACAGCCTATTGTCCTCCTTTCAAAGCAGAGTCGGGGGAGTCCACGTGCCACAGGCTAATCCTATTGTCGGGAGTCCTTACATCTGTCAGAGTTCAGAGACGAACGTCCCCCTCCCAACTCTTCCTGCCCTCGGGGCGGGGCGGCTTTCAGTCAAGCAGAACTTTGCTTTTCGGGCTCCTTGGCCAATGTTTTTCAAACCTCTCCCCCTGTGATCTGATCTAAGGCTCTATGATGCATAGGGATCGTTTCTCTGGAATCCTAGCAGCGCCTACGGCATGCAAGGGTCGGCAAATTTGAACGCTGGCCTATCCTTCTACTCTAAGGCAAATCTAGGGCAGGTGTGTGTGTGTGTGTGTGTGTGTTACCAAAAAAAAAAAAAGCCATGGTCATCCCTGGCAAGCTGCTGTCCTGCTAAAAGAGGTGCAGACTGCAAGGGGAAATAAGCCACAATACATTAGTTCAGGCAGTCCTCGACTTTAACAGATTAACAGGGTTGGAAGGGATCTTGTAGGTCATTTAGTCCAACCTCCGCCCCCCAAGCAGGAGCTCCTACACCATTTCCAACAAATGGCAGTGCAGTCTCTTCTTGAAAGCTTCCAGTGATGAAGCTCCCACAACCTCTGAAGGCAACTTCTGTTCCATTGGTTGATTATTCTCACTGTCAGAGAATTTCTCCTTATTTCCAGCTTGAATCTCTCCTTGTTTAGTTTCCATCCATTATTCCTTGTCTGGCCTTTGGGTGCTTTGGAAAATACCTTGATGCCCTCCTTTCTGTGGCAGCCCCTCAAATATAGGAACACTGCTATCCTGTCTCGCTCGTCTTTCTTTTCACTAGACTAGCCATGCCCAGTTCCTGTAACCATTCTTCATATATTTTAGCCCCTAATCACCTTACAAAAGACTTACCACAGCTCACCTAGTAACCATTCAAAATTACAACAGCACACAGCCAATACCGGAAGTAATTAATTTGGAATTAGTAATTTGGGGGAGGGGACAATTATATATGTTTTACTAATTTGACACTGTTTTAATTGTAATTTGAAGGTATTTTGAAATGTATTGAAAAAAGTTTGTATGGATGAAAAAAAATTATACCCCCCCCCCAAAAAAAATTACAACAGCACTGAAAAAGTGATTTATGACCATTTTTCACTCTTATGATGGTGCAACATTTATTTTATTTGTTTATTCATTAGATTTGTATGCCGCCCCTCTCCGAAGACTCGGAGCAGCTCACAACAATAAAGCATAGTACAAATCCAATTATTAAAACAGTTTAAAACCCTTTATGTAAAAACAACCAAACATCCCAAACATACTATGCATAAAATGGACCGGCCCAGGGGAATCAATTTCCCCATGCCTGATGACAGATGTGGGTTTTAAGAAGTTTGCAAAAGGCAAGGAGGGTGGGGGCAGTCCTGATCTCCGGGGGGAGTTGATTCCAGAGGGTCGGGGCAGCCACAGAGAAGGCTCTTCCCCTGGGCCCTGCCAGATGACGTTGTTTTGTCGATGGGACCCGGAGAAGGCCAATTCTGTGGGACCTAATCGGTTGCTGGGATTCGTGCGGCAGAAGGCGGTCTCAGAGATATTCTGGTCCGATGCCATGAAGGGCTTTATAGGTCATTACCAACACTTTGAATTGTGACCGGAAACTGATTGGCAAGCAATGCAGACTGCAGAGTGTTGGTGTGACATGGGCATATCTGGGGAAGCCCATGATTGCTCTCGTGGCTGCATTCTGCACAATCTGAAGTTTCCGAACAAACTTCAAAGGTAGCCCCATGTAGAGAGCATTACAGTAGTCGAACCTCGAGGTGATGATGGCATGAGTGACTGTGAGCAGTGATTCCTGGTCCAGGTAGGGCCGCAACTGGTGCACCAGGCAAACCTGGGCAAACGCCCCCCTTGCCACAGCTGAAAGGTGGTTCTCTAATGTTAGCTGTGGATCGAGCAGGACACCCAAGTTGTGGACTGCCCAGGGTAATGGATGGACAGATGGAATTGTCCTTGGGAGGCAAGACCCACAGCTAATCCGTCTTATCAGGGTTGAGTTTGAGTCTGTTGACACCCATCTAGACCCTAACAGCCTCCAGGCACTGGCACATCACTTCCACTGCTTTGTTGACTGGACATGGGGTGGAGATGTACAGCTGGATATCATCATGGTCACATGATTTGCATTGAAATTTGCATTGACAACTGACTCACATTTAGGAGAGTTGCGTTATCCTGGGGGCATGTGATCACATTTTTCTCTCTTCTGAGAAAGGAAGTCAACAGGGCAGCTAGAATCACTTCACAACCATGTTATTAATTTAACAATTGCAGTGATTCCCTTAACGGATGAGGCAAGAAAAGTGGCAAAATGGGGCAAAATTCACTTAACAAATGTCTCACTTGGCAACATAAATTTTGGGGTCACTTGTGGTCCGAAGTTGAAGACTACTTGTATTTAGGAAACTGGGGTGGGGTGGCAATTCCCCTGACAGAGAAAACCAGCATATTAAGGATTCTTCAAGCCTGTTGGCTTCAGGTAATCATAGCAATAGCGTTTAGACTTATATGCCACTTCATATAGTGCTTTTACAGGCCTCTCCTAGCTAATCGGTTTACAGAATCAGCATATTCCCCTCAACAATCTGTGTCCTCATTTTAACCACCTCGGAAGGATGAAAGGCTGAGTCAACCTTGAGCCGGTGGTGAGATTTGAACTGCTGAACTACAGCTAACAGTTTAGCTGAAGTAGCCTGCAGTGCTGTACTCTAACCACTGCGCAACCCTGGCTCTCATGGTACACTTTCATATTTTTTTAGGATTGCCTAATTCTTATCATGGCCTAATTTTAACCATAATTTCAAGATCATGTGGTCTTCTCTCCAATCAGCAATCGATTGAAGTGAGTGGGGAGCTTAGGGAAACACCAGGCTGAGAAAAAATGATCTACAGATACTTATACAATTTACTGCTCTTAATAGAAACATAGAAGATTGACGGCAGAAAAAGACCTCATGGTCCATCTAGTCTGCCCTTATACTATTTCCTGTATTTTATCTTAGGATGATATATGTTTATCCCAGGCATGTTTAAATTCAGTTACTGTGGATTTATCAATCACATCTGCTGGGAGTTTGTTCCAAGCATCTACTACTCTTTCAGTAAAATGATATTTTCTCACGTTGCTTCTGAACTTTCCCCCAACTAACCTCAGATTGTGCCCCCTTGTTCTTGTGTTCACTTTCCTATGAAAAACACTTCCCTCCTGGACCTTATTTAACCCTTTAACATATTTAAATGTTTCAATCATGTCCCCCCCTTTCCCTTCTGTCTTCCAGACTATACAGATTGAGTTCATTAAGTCTTTCCTGATATGTTTTATGATTAAGACCTTCCACCATTCTTGTAGCCCGTCTTTGGACCCGTTCAATTTTATCAATATCTTTTTGTAGGTGAGGTCTCCAGAACTGAACATGGTATTTTAAATATGATCTCACCTGCATTTAATGAGCATATATGAGTTTTTAAAAAGTACACTGGATGTCGACACTTGGCAGAATAAATGTCGACTTCTTATTGTCTCCTTTTTTGTATTTTCTCTGCAAACCCCATGTTCCAGATGTTTTTCTTTTTTTTCTTTTATTTTTACACCCACAGATCACCCAAAACATTTCCTACAGCTCATTTTTCTGAAATAATACCAGAGTCGGGTGCCCTTTTTGCACTAAGATGCATGTGTTATTTGTGCCAGTTTTGAAGAGTTTCCTCTCCCAAGCCACAGTGTCACACATGCCTGAAGCACTAACTCTGTGACTCTGAGCCAGCTGACCCCATCAGACATGGCCGGCAGTTCCCCTTTGAGTGCCCATGCTCCCAACCCCCAATTGGATGCACTGCTGCACATTGTATTCTTCTGGCACCTCCTCAACATGTCCAGGGACCCATCTGTCAACCGACAGTATGTCAACAGGCCTTGTGATGCTTCCCCCCAATCTCCCCGCCTCCTATCCTCTATCCCTGCATTCCCTCGAGTGCGGCAAGATGGAAACCTTAACACCATTCGGCCCGTGTGAAATTCAAACCCACCAATCAGGACCAGCCCTCGACCGCTGTGCTCTCAGGAAGACAAAACCCATTTCTCTTTGACAAAAGTGGAGTTAGTTGCAGTGATTAGTCTCTTGTCCAAAAACAATAGAAGAGACAAGGGAGGTGGGACGAGAAGAAACATCCACCAATGAAGGAAGCAGAGACCAATGAGGGGATTTAGCTCCCTAGGGAAAAGGGGGGCAGACCTATAGATACTCTCACCCCCATTGAGGCCCAGCTGTAGCCTGTAAAGGGATGTTGATTTGGTGCACAGCATAAACGATGGTGCCCTGCAAGGAAGGGGGTGGATAAAATTAAATAGAAGGCTGTAATATTCTCTAGCCATGCCCATAGCATGCATGCACATAAGCACTAATATCCATGTATTGTCCCATTAATTGGTGTGTGTGTGTGTGGGGCCCTTGGCATTTCAAAAGTTCTATATATCTTCACCAGAACAATGATGTGGTAAGTCAGTCCAATGAAACTAAACAAAGTTGAAAAGACATGAAGTAACAGCTGGCAAAATAATCTCAAAGGCACAAATGAATATAAAAGCTGGGCTTTTATGGAGAGGGGGTTGCCCTCCCCTTGAGCCTTGGTGGCGCAGTGGTTAGAGTGCAGTACCGCAAGCTGCTTCTGCTGACTGCTGGCTGTAGTTCAGCAGTTCAAATCTCACCATCAACTCAAGGTTGACTCAGCCTTCCATCCTTCCGAGGTGGGTAGAATGAAAACCCAGATTGTTGGGGGTGATATGCTAACACTGTAAACTGCTTTGAGAGGGCTGTAAATCACTGTCAAGCAGTATATAAGTCTAAGTGCTGTTACTAATACTATTGCCTATTGCTGAAAAGGACAAGCTATTGTTGATGTGCATCTATTGATGAGTTGTACATTTGTAATATTTTCCCATACGTACATCCGGTGCGTTCGCATGTATACGTTTGCGTTTGTATGTTTGCGTGCATGTGTGCAAGTGTCTCAGCCAATGGCAGCACTGGTGACTGACCGATTTTGTTATCCAAAGATTTGGGCAAGGCAGTTCACTATATTAAAAAAAGATAAATGAAACAAACTGGGGGACGGGGACGGGCAGAAATGTTGTTTTTAAAACTTGAAAACTAATAAAAGTAAATGAATGAATGAATGAATGAATGAATGAATGAATAAATAAATAAATAAATAAATGGCTGATACTTTTGGATTGGATAAGTCACAGATTTTGTGTAGGGTCCTATAATCCTTACAAGAATAAGCTTGAGGTACGTTTAATGGGACTTACTCAGAAGTGCAGATTTGGTTGCTGTGCCCTCTTCTATTCCATCTTGAAAAGATAAGTGACTGCCTCGACTCTTCCATTGAATTACACTCGCTATCCCCCTTCTCCTCCACATAGGCAGTCATTTCCCCAACGTTGTCCTTTTACTGGGTTTATTTATTTGTATGTATGTATGTATGTATGTATGTATGTATGTATGTATGTATGTATTTATTTATTTTGTCCAATACACAATAATACACAATGAAGGTTATTTATTTATTTGTTTGTTTATTTATTGGATTTGTATGCCGCACCTCTCCGCAGACTCTAACAACAGTAATAAAACAGTATATAATACTAATCCAATACTAAAAACAGTTAAAAACCCATTATGATAAAAACCAAACATACATACAGACATACCATGCATAAAATTGTAAAAGCCTAGGGGGAAAGAGTATCTCAATTCCCCCATGCCTGGCAGCAGAGGTGGGTTTTAAGAAGCTTACGAAAGGCAAGGAGGGTGGGGGCAATTCTAATCTCTGCGGGGAGTTGGTTCCAGAGGGTTGGGGCCGCCACAGAGAAGGCTCTTCCCTTGGGTCCCGCCAAGCGACATTGTTTAGTTGACGGGACCCAGAGAAGGCCAACTCTGTGGGACCTAACTGGTCGCTGGAATTCGTGCAGCGTTATAGAGGTTATACTCGAGTGAAATGTATTACAGAAAGAAGAGAAGAGACAATATAGGAATAAAATGTATGTCTGAATGAATAGCAGAAAGGATATAGGGATAGAAGAGAAGATATAGGAGATATAGGAGAGACTATATTGTGGGTTTCCACAAGCCTCCTCTGCACTTCTGCTTTGGCAGTTAGATTGTCACACAACAATGCAGCTGTGAACTCCGGCACTCGAGCTCTCTGGGTAGGACCCCTCTGGATATTACCCCTTTGTCATGCAGAATAGCCTGGAACTCTTCCTACCTCCTTCTTGCCCTGCTGCTACAATCACTCAACTTGACAAGGGGAGAGGGGGATGGAGGCAGGAGAGGATGCTGCAATCACTGGCCAAAATAGGCCTGGGCTGGGCCAACACACAATGCCGGGTAACTGTCTCTGTGCCCCAAGCGGCTCACACCTGATTTCCCCCTTTAATTGTATTTTCCCCATCTCCCGCCTACTGTCATGTTAATTGGAGCCCAGTTGCTGCAGCTGCTGTGATCCAATTAGAAGGGCTGCATAATGTGAGGTAATTCTATTTCCATAGCTGATCTCAGGCCCTCACCGTATAGGGCGCAGGGGCTAGCATCAAAGGGAAAACAGGCGTGGGATGAAAATTTCCTGTCCCAATATTTGCTCCTGCAGTTCCCTGTTGCTGGGGCCGAGCGGGAAATTGGATTAGTCGTTGCGCGAATGAAGCTGATGTAGCACCGTGTCCCCAGCCTCTGTCCAACACAATGGCAAGGATACACCGTGACTGAAGACCTGGGAAACTAAGATGTCATTGCTTCTATGAACATTGTCATTCAACTGAAAGTTTTGTCTGAGCAGGGGAAACCAGAGAGAAGCTGCCTGTAGGCCTATCTTTCGAAGGACATGAGACAGAGTGGGTGAAAAAAGGAGCTTTGTTTCTACCTGGAAACCACTTTTGGACTCTTTTGCTTGAAACTGCAATGAAAATGTAATTTTGGATTGGACCATTGATAACTGTTGGTTATTATAGAAATACTGCTTCAATTCCCACCCACAAAATGACGCTATAGAGCACTGCACACCAAAACAACTAGACACAAGAACAGTTTTTCCCAAATGCCATCACTCTGCTAAACAAATAATTCCCTCAACACTATTTACTAAATTTACTATTAATTTTCTCATTGTTCCCCACCCATCTCCTCCCACAAATGACTGTATGACTGTAACTTTGTTGCTTGTTTACTTACAATTTATATTGATGAAGTATTGTACCTTATGATTATTGATGAACTTATATTTTCTTTTATGTACACTGAGAGCATACACACCAAAACAAATTCCTTGTGTAGCCAATCACACTTGGCCAATAAAATTCTATTCTATTCTACTCTATTCTATTCTATTCTATATACTGATTTTTATGTAAAAGTTTAATGAATTTTATATTTGTACTGAAGAAAGTTAGAAGTTTTATTTTTCCCAATTACTTTTACTTTTTTGGCCTCCTAATTTTGTTCTTTTTCTGAAAATCCCTCCCCCCCCAAAATTTATATTTTTCTGTTTGATCTTTGGTTGAAAATTTGTAATTTTAAAATATATATATATTATTAAAGAGACTGAGGAAAAGGATGGGGCAAACTGTGGAAACTTACAAAATCATTTTTTTTAAAGTGAAAAAATGAAAGTTGCAATTGGTTCTATTGTACTTCAGAAAGAGAAGGAGTTAGGACCTTTTGCATCCTCTTCATCCTATGCCACAATTTAAAGCAATATTGGTAGGCTAGGAGCTGGTTGAGAAATTGAATTTCAGTCTGGCTCTTTCCAATTGTCACTGCATCCATCCTGTTGGAGACATCTGGGCAATTTATGTACCTGTATATAAACACTAGTTTCCATGAGGGTGTAAATTGGTGTATTTATATAGTTTCCACATTGGGAAAAAAAAAACAAGTTAGTTTGAGTCATCATTAGATATGATTGGAATAAGGAAGACCACTCTTAGATAGTAGATAATAGAGGCAACAGAACCGGAATTCTTAAAGCACGGGTGACAAACGTTGCCATCATGTGACATTTCATTGTGTTTTCCCCCTTTGTGGAGCTGGGGTAGGGCATGGCCCATATGTTACATATCCAACCCATGGGCCACCAGTTTAACACCCCTGTCTCACAGTGTTTATAAACTTTTTAGAAGGTTGAAGGTGTAGGAAGATAGGAAAGGAATAGACAGAAGACTGGAAATCAGAGATCAGTGGGTTCTTGGTGAAGTTTAACTTTAATATGCAGATTGGGAACTTTGCTACCCCCTCCCCAAGTTGAAATCTAAGCCCCTCTAACCCAGCTGCTATGTATCAACTTGGATGGTCAATAGATAGCAGCAAAGAGATACAGAAAACCCTTACTCTGTTCTTCCATCTGCATTTTTCAGCCAATATATTGGAATGCAATCTTCATACTGCATTTAATACAAGAAGAATACATAATTCAACTCATTTTCAAGGACATGTGTAAAATAATATTTGAAGATGATACTTGCAAAATAATGTGAAAAAGAATTCAATTGTGGAGTTTTAAGAACATTTGCATGGGATGCAATCTTGGGAATGTCCTAGGATAGTAAAGAGCTCAAAGGAAAGATGGGTAGAAGAG
Source organism: Erythrolamprus reginae (assembly GCF_031021105.1). Lineage (NCBI taxonomy): Eukaryota > Metazoa > Chordata > Lepidosauria > Squamata > Dipsadidae > Erythrolamprus > Erythrolamprus reginae. The sequence goes on along the minus strand of NC_091951.1, from coordinate 195,547,731 downwards.
AAAGGGATTTGATGATGCCAATGGGGGATGTGGTAGGTGAAATGGTATTGTCTAGAGATTTTGGAACAATTCTAATCAGTTCAATGATTGGGGTCATTCCTTCTCCAGGGTTATCTTTACTTACTTACTTACTTACTTACTTACTTACTTACTTACTTACTTACTTACTTACTTACTTACCTTATATGCCACCCAACTTCCAAAGGACTCTCGGTGGCTTCCAGTAAGAAAAAAGCAATATTTAAAAGTAATTTAAAATGCTTAATTAAAAAACCCTAATGACACATATACATATACTCACTTTCACTCATGGCTGGATTTCAGTGATATTTCATTCAACTAACAGCCTCAGGCTTGCTGAAAGAGCCAGGTCTTACAGCTTTACAGAATGCTGGTAAGGTGTGGAGGATGTGGATCTACAGAGGTAGTTTGTTCCATAGAGCCTGAGCTGCCACAGAGAAGGCCCTTCCCCACGGCCCCACCAGTCAGCATTATTTGGCTGATGGGACCCGAAGAAGGCCAACTCTGTGGGCTCTTATTGGTCGCTGGGAGCCATATGGTAGAAGGTGGTTCCTTATGTCTGCCATTCTTTACAGCTGGGGAGAAAAACTTCCTAGAAAGAGAGGTTTATGAGCCAGAAGAGTTTTCTTTTGGTGTGTATGTGTTTGTAGCATGTGTGTCAAACTTGCGGCATCTCATGAGGTTTTGCAATGTTTTTTCCCTTTGTGGAGTGTGTGTGTGTGTGTGTGGCCAGTGGGTGATACATCCGGCCCATGAGCCACCAGTTTGACACCTCTGTCTATTTCTGCATTTTCTTGTTACTGTAAGATAAGCTGTGCTGGTAATCGATCAGGAACACTTCTGAAAAACACGGTCATTCATTTGATCAGCCTCTTTTTCATCTAGGAGGACATAGACATATAAACACATCAAGAACGGTTGCAGGAACTGGCTCTGTCTACTTTAGTGAAAAGAAAGACTGGGGTGAAATTATATCAGTGTTCTAGTATCTCAAGGGCTGCCACAAAGAAGAGGGAGTCAGGCTATTCTCCAAAGCACCTGAAGGAAGGGCAAGAAGCAATAGATGAAAACTATTCCATGAGAAAAGCAACCTAGAACTAAGGAGAAATTTCCTGACAATTAGAACAATTAATCAGTGGAACAACTTGCCTCCAGAAGTTGTGAATGCTCCAATACTGGAAGTTTTTAAAGAGATTGGACAACCCTTTGCTTGAAATGCTATAGGGTTTCTTGCCTGAGCAGGGGGTTGGACTAGAAGACCTCCAAGGTCCCTTCCAGCACTGTTCTTCTGTTCTGCTAACATCAAAGAAGAGTGAATACTCTCATTTTCTCCCCTTCAAAATTCTTCTTCGGAGTCAATGGCTATGTTACCAATCCAGCGTCCAGGCATCAGCTGTTGTTGAGTCTCTGTTGGCTCAGCAGGCTGGACAGCCTGATTATCATCTGAATGAGCTTTAGAAAGTTAACATGATTTGATTTAAGGGTTTCAATAGCTTGAACAATGTTCTCTCGCGGACAGGATGTCCCGTGAGCTTTAGGGGGGTCAGCTTACACAAGAGGGTCTCTCTTTTTTTCCTTTTCTTCCTCAGTCAGGGCCATATCCATCACATCTGCAAAAAATAAAATAAAATTTAAAAAGGCAGTTCTGAACGGGCAATTGTGATGTGGGCATTCTTCAGAGGATTTGTGAAGAAAAGCACATATTGTTTCCTAAAAAAAAAAAAAAGGAAAATGAAGCAGCTTGCACACTGGTCTGATTTTTGCTCTCTGGTTTTTGCAGTGGCTTCCATGGGGAACTAAAGGAAAAAAGAAAAAGTGCAGTGAGACGTACGAAAACTCCCTTCATGCTCTCTCTGCTGGGGACTGGAATCCACAAGGGAAGATAGGCTGGTCTGCATTTAGGTCACCTAGCACTTACAACTAACTTTGATGAGGGCCTCTCACTCCAAAGGCTGGCTTTCCTTCTCTTGACAGCATCAGTCAATCTTCTTCCCTGTCTCACATCAAGACACACGAAAGCCCCCTTCACCTTTAAGTATTTGAATCACCTTAGGTAAGAGTCTGGTTTTCCAAAACTCTGTTAATTGAAGCTCGGTCCTCCCATTCTGCAAGAAAAGTTTATTGCTCACATCAGGAACTTTGACTGCTCGCCAAAATGGACGCCATCATGAGTATCCCATGTGAACAAACTCATTTACATAAACCAAAATGGCGGCATTGCTCCCTACCAATCCTGCCTAGCCTTTGAGAAGGCTCTTTTCCAGTGCAGTTTATTGTTCTTTTTCCTATGGCAAAGTGTGTGTGTGTTTGCGTGTGAGTGTATATTTGGAGGCTGAAGAAGCTTCTTGGATGAGAAGTGAAACGTCTTCAAAGAAAAACAACAAGAAAGTCCAGTTGTCACCTGAAAAAGCACCTTTGGGATAACCATTATCTGGATGACAAAGAAGCTCTACGGATTTTTGGCTATACAATTTGGGAGGAACACCTTTTGAATGGTGTGGGAGTAGGAATGGATTTCCAGAGAAAAAATTGCAGATGACAGGAACCAGTAGGACCCTGAGGACACACATAAACCCCCAATTGGCCTCAACAACTCTCCTAAAGGATGCAAATGACTACCTTGCATTGTAGGTTATGATCTATAAAGGCCTACATGGCATCGGACCAGAATACTTGCGGGACCGCCTTTTGCCGCATGAGTGCCAGCGGCCGGTTAGGTCCCACAGAGTCAGCCTTCTCGAGGTCCCGCCAACAAGACAATGTCACTTGGCGGGACTTGGGGAAAGAGTCTTCTCTGTGGGGGCCCCAGCCCTCTGGAATCAGCTCCCCGCAGAGATTTGTACTGCCCCCAACCTCATCCCCTTCCGCAAGAGCTTGAAGACCCATCTCTGCCGCCAGGTGGGGCCACTAGATTCTAGCCCCATGTCCGACAAATGTATTGTAAGTTAGTTGACTGAATGGGAATGAGAGTTTTTTTTAATGGTCTTGGGTTTTTAGATTAATTAATTTAAACTAATTGGATTTAGGATGCTATAATGTTCCCTTATATGTTGTAAGGCTCACCGAGTCCTCAGAGAGGGGCGGCATATAAACCCAATCAATCTATCTATCAATCATCAAGCAATCAAGCAATCAATAAACTGCCTACAAGGAATATAAATCCTTCCATTCCCCACTCTCCTAACAGAGCTGAAGAAGCTTCCTGGATAAGAAGTGAAATGTCTTCAAAGAAAAACAAGCAAGTCCAGTTGCCTCCTGAAAAAGCACCTTTGGGACAACCATGACCTGGATGACTGAGAATATCTACAGACTAAACCAGAAGATCATCTTCCCAATGCTGTCCAGTTCCGGCACTCGGTGCCAAAAAGACTGGCCAACACTGGACTGTAAGATGGTAACTCTACCAAACCTTTCCCTCCACCAAATCTATCTAGCACTATGTTATTCTCTCTTTTTTTTTCAAATCTGACTTCTCTCTTTATCAGGATCTCATCAAATTATGTAATCATCCCTTTCTCTGCTTTCTTTTCCACTCAATCACTCTTTCTTCATATCACTATCAGGATCTGCCATATTATTTTTCAAACTAGGCCAGAGTTTTAAACTGTAGGACATCTCAGCAGCCTGGAGCTAGAGCACCAATAACCATGGCGGTGCAGGATCATAGCCTGTAACTGAGATACCCTTGCAAAAGAGCATGGGTTTCAGAAGCTTGGTCATGACCACTGGACATGCTTGGATACCCATGGATGGACACTCACACCATTAGTCACACAAACTCATTAGTCTGGCATTTAAATTTATTTTTAAACCCATAATAAGCAGTTTTTGGTCAGTTTATGTAAGTTCCCATTTCCCTCTTTCTGTTAGTTCCTTCTAATTTCCTATTTATTTTTTGTGGCTTTGCTGAGTGGAATAAGAACCAACTGGACAAGGAAGCACTTGCAGCAGTGGCTGGCATCAAGCATTTCCACGAATATCTTTACCGATGAAAATTCAAACTTGTGACAGACCACAAGTCTCTATTGGGTCTACTTGCAGGCAACCAACAAACACCTCAATATATGTCAGCCCAGCTGACCCAGTGGTCCATTTTTCTGTCCGGCTACAGCTAGAAGTTAAGAGCTGCCCCGAGTCTTCGGAGAGGGGCGGCATACAAATCTATCTATCTATCTATCTATCTATCTATCTATCTATCTATCTATCTATCTATCTATCTATCTATCTATCTATCTGATTTGTATACCGCCCCTCTCCGTAGACTCAGGGCGGCTAACAACAATGATAAAAACAACGTGTAACAATCCAATCCAATCCTAAAATAACTAAAAAACCCTTATTATAAAAACCAAACATACATACAGACATACCATGCGTAAATTGTAAAGGCCTAGGGGCAAAGAATATCTCAGTTCCCCCATGCCTGACGGCAGAGGTGGGTTTTAAGACGTTTACGAAAGGCAAGGAGGGTGGGGGCAATTCTAATCTCTGGGGGGAGTTGGTTCCAAAGGGCCGGGGCCACCACAGAGAAGGCTCTACCCCTGGGTCCCGCCAAATGACATTGTTTAGTTGACGGGACCCAGAGAAGGCCCACTCTGTGGGACCTAACTGGTCACTGGGATTCGTGCAGCAGAAGGCGGTCCCTGAGATAATCTGGTCTGGTGCCATGAAGGGCTTTATAGGTCATAACCAACACTTTGAATTGTGACCGGAAACTGATCGGCAACCAATGCAGACTGTGGAGTGTTGGTGTAACATGGGCATATTTGGGGAAGCCCATGACTGCTCTCGCGGCTGCATTCTGCACGATCTGAAGTTTCCGAACACTTTTCAAAGGTAGCCCCATGTAGAGAGCGTTACAGTAGTCGAGCCTCGAGGTGATGAGGGCATGAGTGACTGTGATTATTATTATTATATAGACCAGGCATGAGCATCAGACATGCAGATGCACTCGGATGCACTCATTCATGCTAGTACTGTATTCCAGTTACCTGGCTAATTGAGTTACACTCTGGCATTTCCAAGACTGTGCTGACCTCTAGAGGCAGCTTCACCCTTTCCAGGACTTTACCTTAACAAAAGCAAATGCTAAGACAGTGGGTGGGTATGTAGGAGAAAACAAAACAGTAAGGAGGAGAAACAGGAGGTAATGCAAATTTAAAACTTAAAAACTGTAAATGTCACAACTCCGGAACGCTCGGTATGTATAGGTCAAAATGTGTATGTTAAAAATTTTGACAAGGGCAGACTTTGGGAGAGTGGACTAGTCACAGAACAAACAGGTCCAAAAACATATACAATTGCATTAAATGATGGCCGCCTCTGGAAGAGGCACATAGATCACATAAGGGGGAGAATTGCATCTGCCAGTATAAGGGACAATATGGCTACCCTAGGTAATGGGGCCTCTCCTCCTTCACACCCCACAGGAAATTACTCAAGACCTACTAGGAACCAGGAACAAATAGACTGGGACTTACCTGGATTCAATAGTCAAGCCAGCGCAGCTGCAGCTCAGCCAGGCTCCAGCCATGTGGTTGCTGGACAGTCACACCCGGAAGAGCCATCTTCTTCGGTGGATACCCAGGTCCTCCATGAACCCCGAAGGTCTGAGCGGGCACCCAGAAGACCAGCATGTTTGGACGAATTTATTACATACCTATCTGAGTAAACATCTGTAATAAACCAACCAGAAGGGGGAGGGATGTTAAATCCAGAAGTTTCTGTAACCAGGAAAAATAGTTAAGCAGTTGTTGTTAAGCAAAAGTCACTATATTCAGACAGGACTGTTTACTTGCCTCTGATTGGCCGCTGGGCTTTGGCGCCAAACTGAAGGAGCTGTCAGGCGTCGCTTGTTGCCGGGCGAAAGTTTTTCTGTGCTACCGGGCTTACGCGTCTCCTGTCAGATTCATTCCGGAGTGAAAGTAAGTCGCGGCTGTTAGTCTCCTGTTGAGAATAAAGTGTTTTAACTCAGTGCCGTTTACTCGGATTATTTCAAAAACTATTCACTATCAGTCAACTTCTGGGATGAGAAACTACGGTAAAAAACATAAAGCTGCCCAGAGTCCTCGGAGAGGGGCAGCATATAAATCATATAAACTTAAATTCAAACTGGTAGGATCGTTGTCTGGAACTTACTTTTGGAGTTGAGCTGGAGTGCTCAAAAGCGACACTGCTTAAGAGCAGTTTGGAGCTTGGCCTGGAGTTAAGCAGCAACCAGAAAAGGTCTAACCACATTGAGATTGCCATCCCATCCCTACCAGTGCAAGAATGTTTGGAAGGGACACAAAAGTTGTTTGCCAACTTTAAAGACTTCAATACTTCTTTTTTTTTTGGCTCTAAGAACTATTAAAGACGGGTTTATGTGACTGCGCCACCTTGCAAGGCCTTAGAAGGGTAGAGTTAACATAAATCAATAGCCTGTTGTTGGGGAAAACATAGACCAGAGAAGAGAAATTGTATTGTATGCTGTGAGCCGCCCCGAGTCTACGGAGAGGGGCGGCATACAAATCTAATAAATAAATAAATACTTATTTGCTACTCAGTGGTGGTGCTAGTGCTTGGAAAGCAAAGAACAATTCAATCAATTAAGCAATTAAGCAATTTTTCCAATACATTCTTACATACATTGCAAGTACACTGATTGCTTCTGTACCAGAGACAATTTCCTTGTGTGGCTAACCACATTTGACCAAATAAAGCTGTTCCGTTCCGTTCCGTTCCCTTCCACTCCACTCCACTCCACTCCACTCCCACTCCACTCCACTCCACTCCACTCTTTCTTCTCTATTCTCCATTCCATTTCATTCTTTCTAATTTCACTTCCATTTCTGAGTTGATTGTTTTCTTCTTACATTGTTAGCATCCAAATTATCTGAGCCTTTGTCATCATATTCTGTGTTTGTGCTTCCTTGGTGACCGTTGTGTTGGCAACAACTCTCCAGCATTGCATGCTGTCTTATGGCTTTTACCTTGATTTTAACAAGGAGGAGGAGATATTACAAGTGGACAGTTCATTTCTTCCTCGATTTCCACCAAGGATTTCAATGGGTCGGGGTCAGTGTTCCCTCTAATTTTTTTGGGGGGTGGGCGGAAAAGTATAGTGTCTGAGCGGCAGTCCCTTCGGGACTGGGCGGCAGAGAAATAATAAATTAAATAAATAAATAAATAAATAAAAACCCACCCTATTTTGCCTCAGAAAATTTCAAAATAAAATACTGTACTTTGTGTCTATAACAGTGAGCTCATAATAGGGCAACTCTATCAATATCAAAATGCCTTCAAACTAGATTTTAATTTTCTTTCTGTCTTCCTTACTCCCATTCTTTTTCTTTTTCTTTTCCTTCCTCTCTTTTTTCTATCTGTTTCTCTCTCTTCCTCTCTTCCTCTCTCTCGCCTTCCCTCTCAATCTTCCCCTCTCTTTCTCTGCCTCCTTTCCTTTGAATTTCTCTCTCTCTCCATTGTGCTGCGTGGGAGGGTGGGGGCAGCTGTAAGCCCCTCGCCTCCACCGCCTCCTCTTTCAGCACCCCGCTGCTTGAGCCTGTTTACAGGGTGCTAGTGGAAGATCTGGTGGGAGAACCTTTTGCAAAAGATAGGCAATCTGCTTTTGCAAAAGGTTGGCGATCGACTTCTGGGCAGGTTTGAAAAACTCTGAGTTGGTGATGATTTTTAAGTGAGCCATGGCTCACTGCTCAGCTTAGAGGGAACTATGGTCGGGGTGGGAAAGCAGGTTTTGCTTCTTGACATTACACAACTGACTCAAGTGATATAAAGGTAAAATTTTCCCCAAGGGTGGGTTCCTCTTATCTTTTCCCATAAATGCACATTGTGATGTTTCACACATGCGTGAACATGCTGTGCTTGCATTCACTGTGCTCACACATGCACACATCCTCTTGCACAATTTTGCTTCCACGTATGCGCAGAGGGACGATTTTACGCCCACACATGGGCCAAAAAAAATAATTGAAAATTACAAAAAAAAAAAAAGAGAGAGAGAGAGATGGTGGCATGCACAGACTGGCAAAGTCTGCACCAAAGCCTTTGCACCAAAATTGCATAATTGGCAGGCCATTACTGGAGTGGCACGCCGGACCACATCGGTAGGAATCCACTTCTGGTTTCCCCTCTCAGTGGCTTCCAGCTCTAGGGAGAGGGAGCTAGCATTGTTTGAAGACTCTTTCATGGTCACGTGGCCAGCACGACACCAAGATGCACAGAATGCTCTTACCTTCCTATCAAAGATACCCATTAATCTACAGTAGTAGATCCTTGGAACAAACTTCCAGCAGACGTGGTTGGTAAATCCACAGTAACTGAATTTAAACATGCCTGGGATAAACATATATCCATCCTAGGATAAAATACAGGAAATAGTATAAGGGCAGACTAGATGGATCATGAGGTCTTTTTCTGCCATCAGTCTTCTATGTTTCTACAGTGGTACCTCTACTTAAGAACTTTTCTAGATAAGAACCAGGTGTTCAAGATTTTTTTGTCTCTTCTTAAGAACCATTTTCTACTTAAAAACCTGAGCCCGGAAAAATTTCCCAGGAAATTTGAGAGCAGCACGAAGGCCCGGCCAGTTTCCTGCCATTCCCCCTTTAATCCCGGCCATCTTGGGCTTTTCTGGGCTGCCAGAGGAACCTTTTGGTGGTGCTTAATGAGGCTTTGGCCATCCAGAGCAAATGGAGCGTTTTCCTTTCTCTGGGGGTTTGGAGAGGGAATAAACCTCTGCCAGCACCCAGAGAAAAGAAACGCTCTGGGCAGCCGAGGAGTCACCACAGCGAAGGAAAGGCGCCGGCTACAAAGCGAGCGAGCAAGAGGAGAGGGAACCCCTTCAGCATGGAAAGGAAGAGGCAGCAGGTAGCAGCAGCAGCAGCCAGTGTATGGGAGGTAGTGTATGGGAGGCAGCCTCACACCGGGTGTATTGGAGGTGTGTGCTCCTCCTCGCTGCCTCAGAGTCCCTCTTTTTTTTTTAAGCCTTAAAGTTTTGGATTTTTTTGATTCCACTCACCTCACTTTCTTCCTTCAGCAGCGACTGTCCTCTTCCTCCTCCTCCTCCTCCCACCCAAATTCCAGGCTTTTATTTCTTTCCCAATGGGTTTGCACACATTATTTGCTTTTCCATTGATTCCTATGGGGAAAAATGCTTAAGAACGTTTCTACTTTCTACCCATTTCCCTGAATGAATTAAGTTCTTAAGTAGAGGTACCACTGTACTTGTGTTTGCATGGTTTCGACCTTCCACGTGGGCAGTTGTTGGAGCAAGAACGGGAGCTCATCCTGTCATGCAACACTCTGGTTCCGAACATGGAAGGTCACTTTTCCAGTTAAAAGACTGTTGAACCATTATGTCCCCCAATGATATAATTTTCATAATATGTGTGATGATCTGTGCAATGTTTTTGTGGCTCGTATTGGGTGCTTATAGTTTCCATGATTGATTTTTATCGCTATCATTCCAGCATTTTCTGAAGAGGACTTTCTTATTAGAAGGACAATCAATAAATGTTCATCAGCTCCCATTGTTCTCTCTAAACCACATTTATTAGGTACTGTTACATGGACCATGACAGTTTGGGGACAGGAGTTCTATCTTTAGTAGAACTTTCCTGTCTATCTCCCTACTTTGAGGTATGTCAGTTATTTAGTCATCTATTTATGTAGGCCAGGATATTTTTTAAAGGTTATTTATCTGTATCTGGAGAGCTTCTCTCTATATCTTATGGATATATACCAGCCTCCCATCTACTTCTCTCAGGTGATCATTTTTATGTCCCTAGCAACAGTAGGGGGAGCTATTTGGTGGGAACAGCGTTACGTTCCCATTGGTCGGGTTCCGAGTATAAATAACCTGTCAAGTTGTGGTAAAAGCTGTTCTGTGTTCCTGTTAATAAAGTTGCGTTGTACCTGCTTAAGCTGTCCGCTTGGTCACTACACTGGCGATGAGGTAATCCACACCCAGACGCTCGACCGGCACTGCATTCCTGTAAACAACGCCGGGATAATTAACAATGTCTACGCAGATAGTTTTCCCCCCCCCTTCAACCCTCAGGGGGAATCGTGGGAGGCTTATCTTGCTCGTTTTGAGTGCTTCCTAATTTCTAATGACTATGAAGACCTTTCAGGTGATAGGAAGCATGCATATTTTTTAAGTTTTTGCGGAACTGAGATGCTGGAAACCTCCCTCTCCCTTTTTGCTCCACATTCTATCCATGATGTTCCCTGGGGTGAATTCCTCACAACGCTCCAAAATCATTACACCCCCCTGCCTTCTCGAAGCGCTAGGCGTTATCTGTTCTATCATCGGAACCAGGCAGAGGGGGAGACAATTAATCAGTATGTGGCAGCCCTCTGTCGCGAGGCTAAATCTTGTGAATTTCAGGATTTAGATGATTATCTGCTCGATCGGTTAGTTAATGGGGTCAGAGACACCTGCCTGCGATGCCGTCTATTGACCATGACAGATTTAACATTTTCGGCTGCATTAAAGGAGGCATGGGCTGTGGAAATGTCCATTCAATCTTTGGCTGACATGGAATTACCACCAGCCATGACTGCCACGCACAGCACAGTCGCATCACCTGCATTACCAGCGGACATCGAGACCAGTTTAAAGCAGGAGGAGGAAGAAGTAAACAGATTGGCCAGTTTAACAAAAACTAGGCAATTACCACAGGGAGAGCCCCGTGCCGCTGGAGGTTTGCGCATTGCTTCTGGGGGTTGTGGCAACGACCACCACCGGTCTGGTTGCGGGTTCCGGGATGCTTATTGCCGCCACTGCGGCAGGCAAGGGCATATTGCTCGAGTGTGCCGTTCCCGGAGGAATTCGTCCAATTTTCAGTCATTTCCTGGTCGGGAATCGTGTCCTCCACAGCAGAGGGGGTGGCAAAGGGAGTCGTCTCGTCGCCAAGAGTTCTGCAACACCATCAGGGATTCGTCACGAGAGTTCTGCAACACCATCAGGGATTCGTCAGTCGTCCCACCAATCACCGATTGTCATACCTCGCCGGCGTCGGAGCTGCAGATGGAGTTGTCGCCTGCTACAAAGATCACAGCGTTCGTGCAAGTGGGGGGTTCTTTGTGCCCAATGGAGATCGACACGGGATCGTTGGTTTCTCTGATGTCCCGTAGCACCATAAAATGACTTTTTCCCCGTGTGTCAAAAAATCGTTTGGGGCCGTGTCCACTGTTTTTGAAGGACTACCAAGGATGGTTGATCCCTACTGTGGGAAAAGGTTACTTTCCAGTTCAATACAAGTCTTTTCATGGGCGGTTGCCCTTATAATAGTAGATGGCCCATTAACAAGCTTGCTAGGCCTGGACTGGTTCTCAGCGTTGGGGTTTACCATCATGGGCGTAAATGTTGTCACTGATAATTCTATGTCCCAGCAGTTAGCCCAGGAGTTCCCCTCAGTTTTTGACGGTACCTTGGGGAAGTATACAGGTACCCCAGTTTCACTGGCTGTTGACCCCTTGGTCCCACCGGTGCGTCTGAAGCCACGCCATGTTCCATTGGCTATTAAGGGTAAAGTGGACACTGAACTTAATCAGCTGATCAGCTTAGGAATATTGGAACTGGTGGACCAAGCTAAGTGGGAAACACCTTTGGTCATGGCCATAAAATCTGACGGGTCAGTACGATTATGTGGGGACTATAAGTGTACTGTTAATAGGGCACTTGCACACCTCTCGTATCTGGTATCCATGGTGGCACACTTGTTACACTCATTGGAGGGGGGCAAGGTTTTTGCAAAAATTGACCTGTCCAGGGCATATCAGCAGTTGGCCATGGACCCTGAGACAGCAGATCTACAAACCATCATCACTCACCGGGGGGCATTTCGTTGCACGCGATTACAATTCGGAATTGTCTCCGCCCCCAGAATATTCCAAGGCCTCATGGAGCGGTTATTGTATGGAATTCCAGGGACTTTACCATATTTCAATGACGTCATTGTTGCTGCGTCATCCCGCCCTGAGTTGTTACAGCGGGTATGGGTTGTCCTGAGTAAATTCCAAGAAGTGGAGTTAAGGGTGAAAACTGAGAAATGTACCTTTGCCTCACAGAGTGTGGAGTTCCTGGGGTTTCTAATTGATGGTCAGGGAATCCACCCTACCCCAGCTAAGGTACAGGCGATTACCGAAGCCCCCGAACCAAGGTTGAAAGCGGAATTGCAGTCATTCTTGGGTCTTTTAAACTTCTATGCGATGTTCCTGCCCCACAAGGCTTCCGTTGTGGAGCCTCTTCATAGACTGCTAACTAAAGGGGTTCCTTGGTGGTGGGGGAAGCTCGAGGCGGGCGCATTTATGGCCATCAAAGTTTTGTTGGTGTCCCATGATGTCCTCATTCAGTACAGCCCAGAATTGCCACTCACCTTGACCTGTGATGCCTCCCCCTACGGCATCAGCGCTATACTTAGCCATCTGTATCCTTCGGGGAAGGATGCCCCCATCGCATTCTACTCAAGGACTTTGGGCCGGCCAGAAAGGAATTATGGACAGCTGGATAAGGAAGCTTTAGCATTGGTAGCAGCAGTTAAACGTTTCCACCATTACCTGTACGGCCGTAGTTTCCAATTAGTCACAGACCATCAACCCCTACTGGGAATTCTGGCCGGGAACCGTCAAACCCCTGAGATTTTGTCCCCTCGCATGAATCGTTGGGTTATGTTTCTAGCGAATTACTCATATGAATTGATTTATCGGCCTGGGAGGAGTATTCCCCACACTGATGCACTCAGCCGTTGCCTGCTGCCCGTTATTTTAACGGATCCGGGCCCCGTTTCCACAGTTCTAGCCATCGACACATCCCCAATCAAGGTATCAGCCGCCACCATCATGTTGGAATCGACAAGGGACCCAATCCTGTCTGTAGTAACCTCCTGGATTATGCGGGGGTGGCCCCCTTCTTGCTTAAGCCCAAACTTGTTACCTTATTGGGTCTGCAGAAAAGAACTGTCCGTTTTACAGGGTTGTGTTTTATGGGGAGCCAGGGTCATGATCCCCGTGTCATTACAGTCTAAGGTTTTGGAGTTGGTGCACATTGGCCACCCCGGGGTGGTGCGAATGAAAGCGTTGGCTAGGGGTTATATCTGGATCAGCTAAGGGCCCAGCATGCGGAATTAGGCCCAGAGGCAGAGGCAAACGATCGTGCGCTACTTAATAACCCTCTTAGCGCTGAAATGGGTGGCCCAGAAGGGAATGAATCAGACCCAGTTCCACCCCAAGTAACGATATTGGGCCCATGCAGGGAAAATCCACCAGAGTCGGTTCAGGCAAAAGAATTATATCGCTCTCCTCTAACTGATGACAAGGAGGTTTTACTTATCGCTGACAGTAAGGCCCCGCGGGGTGGGCCTCGGGACAATGTGCAGTCACCTGCCCTTACTGTGTCATACAGGTCGTCACCCCGTCATTCAGAGCATATCTGACGTAGACCGGCGTATCTGGAAAATTACGCCTGAGCCCCCTAGGGGATAGGGGTGTTATGTCCCTAGCAACAGTAGGGGGAGCTATTTGGCGGGAACAGCGTTATGTTTCCATTGGTCGGGTTCCGAGTATAAATAACCTGTCAAGTTATGGTAAAAGCTGTTCTGTGTTCCTGTTAATAAAGTTGTGTTGTACCTGCTTAATCTGTCCGCTTGGTCACTACAATCATTACCTGTTTTCATGGATCTATGATGCTGTCTATGTCCATCCCATAAATAAAAGTAGGTACCTATGCTAGGACTATATTATTATTATTATTATTATTATTATTATTATTATTATTATTATTATTATTATTATTATTTTTAAAATATACTTTATTTATTTACAAATATAATTAAAAACAAGGAAAGGGATTGGGGGGAAGGGGGACAGAACGAAGGGTTGGGGGTGGGGTAGAGTAGGAAGGGGAGGGAGAATTCAAAAACAAAACATTTATGATAGAATTGTAATACATGTGAGTTGTAATACACAGGTGTCTTAAAGGGAATGTAATAACTCTTACTTTCCTAATCTTAATATTTATATATGTTTATAACTCAAATGTCGTATTTCTTAGTATATATAGGCATTAAAGTTCTAGCGGTGAAAAGGAGGAGGAAAGAAAAAAAAGGAAAGGGAGAGAGAGAAGAATCTGCATTTAGTGCAGACGTTTTTATGGACAACTTTTGTTTAGTTGTAGTGTGGGGAGTATATAGGTGATATAATGGGTGTATATAAAGATTAGTTATTCTAAAGGTAGTTAATACGTTTATAGTGCGTGTTGGGTTAGTTAGAAGACAGATAAAAAGAGATTTAATATATTTTCTTGTTGCAAATTTAATTAGTTTTTGGTGCTTCTTTTCTAATTGATTTTAATATTAATTTGAGTGTTGAAGGTACTTTTGGGTGTGATAGAGTATGAATTTTACAATAAAAGTTTTTTGTATTCTTTCTGAGAAACCCATTTATGCCAATTTTCCCATACTTCGTAGTATTCTGAATCTTTTTTGTTTTGTGCTTCCATTGCTATTTTAGACATTTCAGCACATTCATTAATTTTCGTAATTATTGTAAAGAAAGAGGGTACTTGATCAGATTTCCAAAGAGAGGCATATGATATTCTGGCTGCAGTTATAATTTGTAGTATAAGATATTTTTGTGTCTTGGTAAGGTTTTGTCTAAATATACCTAAAAGATAAAGCTCGGGTTTGAGTGGTAATTTGATTGACATGACTTGGTCGATTAGGGATTGAATTGTTGTCCAATATTTTTGTGCAATTGGGCATGTCCACCATGTGTGGTAGTAAGTTCCAGGTTTGGTCTTGCACTTCCAGCAGATCGGTGAAAAGTTGGGAAACATTTTGGATATTCTTGCTGGGGGCAGATGCCAACGATAAAACATTTTAATTTGGTTCTCCTTGTAAGACATTGCCGTTGTCATTTTATAATTTGATGTCCATGTTTTCTCCCACTCAATTAGGTTAATCGTATATCCAAAATTCTGAGCCCAAGCTATCATACAGCATTTCACTTGCTCTTCGGGGTTTTCTTGGATTAGTAAGTAGTTGTACAATTTTGAGATCATTTTTGTAGAGGGGCCGAAGAGAATCGTGTCTATTACATTATTATTTTGAAATCCAAATTGCTTTTTGTGTTGTTCGTATTTTAATTTAATTTGTAAATATGTTAACCAGTCTATATTAATTCCTTGATTGTTCAGTTGTTGTTTAGGGATAAGAGCATCTGATTCGTCGAGTAGTTGTTGGTATCTCAGAATTTTAGAGTGCGAGAAAAGATTGGGAAAGATTAGTATTTCATTGGGGGATATCCATTTTGGTATTGAGGTGTAATAGTTTTTTTTAATAGTAAACCAGATTGTTATTAGTGTTTTGCGTAGGTAATGATTTTTGAAGTATTTAGGTATTTTGTGGTAGTCTGCTGTCAAGAAAGTATGCCACCCAGCAAGAAGATCGAATCCTTCCAGAGTTAGGAGTCTTGTATTTTGTAGCGTAATCCAATTTTTAATCATGGTTAAAATGGTAGCTTGATAATACATATAAAAATCTGGAAGTCCAAGTCCACCCCTGGATCTAAGGTCTTGAAGGTTTTTCAATTTTATTCTGGCCTTCTTCTTGGTCCAAATAAACTTCTTTACTTGTTTGTGAAGAGTATTGAAAAAAGTTTTATTCAAATTTATTGGAGCAACTTGAAATAGATAAAGAAACCTTGGAAGAATGTTTGATTTTATGGCAGCTATTTTCCCCATAATAGATAGGTTTAATTTTGACCATCTGTTAAGATCTTGTTGTATTTCTTTAATTAATCATTCGTAATTGTCCTTTTTGATCGTAGCATAATTCGAAGTCATCCAAATTCCTAAGTATTTAATTTTTTTTGTGGTCTTTATTTTAATTAATTCTTCCAAGGTAAGTATCTCTTTTGGTATCATATTTTTTGTCAAAATTTGAGTTTTATTTTTATTGATTTGCAGGCCAGATATTTCACCAAATTTGTAAATTTCATCAAATAGAATGGGTGCTGTTCGAATTGGATCTTGTAGGATGAATACAATGTCATCCGCAAAGGCCTGCAATTTGTAATGTTCTTTTTTAATCATAATACCGTGAATTTGTGAGTTGTTTCTTATAGTTTTGAGAAAGGTCTCGATGGCCAGAATAAAAATAAGTGGGGACAGAGGGCATCCTTGACGTACACCCTTAGTTATAGTAATTGTATTGGTAATATCATTGTTAAAGAGAATTTTGACCGATTGGGTAGAATAAATAGTTTTGATTAGATTGAAAAATTTGGAGCCGAAATTCATGTATTTAATTTGATTTATAAGATAGTGCCATTGAAGACTGTCAAAAGCTTTTTTGAGATCCATAAATACTAATGCAGCTGTTTTGTCATAGTTTTTGTCATAGTATTCCAAGGCATTTAGTATGGTTCTTGTGTTTGTGGAAATGTTTCTTCCCGGAAGGAATCCGTTTTGGTCAGAATGGATAATTTTGTTTAATATATTTTTTAGTCTGTCCGCAATTATTGATGCAAATATTTTATAGTCAGTATTAAGTAATGCAATCGGTCTGTAATTCTCCAAATGATGTCTATTTTCAATGTCTTTAGGGATAAGGGTTATATAGGATTCAAACCAGGACGTGGGCAGTTTTGCATGTGAGAGCGCATTGTTATAGATGTCTAAGAGTATGGGTGCCATTATATCAATATGATATTTATAAAATTCAGATGGGATTCCGTCTGGTCCTGGAGTTTTATTGTTTTTTTGTTTGTTTATTGCAGCCTCAATATCCAAAATAGAAATTGGTTTGTTTAGAAGGGTTCTTTGGTCATCTGTTATCATAGTTGTTTGTTCATTTGTTTGTAAATATTTTGATATTAAATCGGCATCCAAATTTGAGACTTGATAGAGTTGTTGATAAAAGTTTTGGATAATTTGTTTTTTATCAGAATTGGTCGTTTTCAATTGTCCAGAAGGGTCAACTAAAGTATCTATGTTTCTATCGGATTTTTGATGGGCTAGTTTGAGAGAAAGCCAACGTCCTGGTTTATTGGCCGATTCAAAGTATGTTTGTTTCGCATTTTTAACCTTTTGAGCAATGTGTTGTTGTGTTATTAAATTTATTTCATGTTTGATCGTATTTATTTCTAATAGAATTATGTTATTTTTAGGATCATTGCAAAGTAGCTTTTCTGCTTCTTGAAGAGAGATGTTTAGTTTTTGAAGTTGCGCATATTTTTCTTTGTTTTTGTTTGCTGTATATGAAATGTAAATACCGCGTATATACGCTTTAGTGGCGTCCCACGCTATTTCGTTGGGTATCTCGCCATTGAAGTTAATTTGGATGAAGGGGGGGATATCATTCTGTATTTTATGTTGGAATTGTTTTTGATTTATCACTGTTGAGTACATCGACCATCTATGCGGAATATTGTAAGTATTGTCTCTTATTGTGAGTAGGAGGGGATTGTGGTCTGCCCAAGTTGCATTGAGTATTTGAACATCAATTATTTGATTTATGATTTCTATATTAGACCAAGCCATGTCAATACGTGAGCAGGTTCGATGGGGGGGAGAAAAAAAGGTATATTGTATAGATTTAGGGTAAAAGTATCTCCAAATGTCATTTAAGGCATATTCATAAATTATTTGTTTAAAGGTAGAGGGAATAATATTACGAGTACGGCACTTGGAGTTACCTTTATAATCCTTGTTTACATCGACTATTGCGTTGAAGTCTCCAATTATTACAAAATTGTTTAGATCTAATTCTAATATTTTTTTGTGTAAATTTTTAAAATAGGAAGATTGTCTAACAGATGGTGCATATATTGATATTATATTTATTGTTCTTTTATTTTGTAAAGTTATTTGCACAATTAGTAATTGACCATTTTCATCGGTATATATTAATGTTGGAGAATAAATTTTTTTAACATATAGAACTATGCCTCTCTTTTTTTCTGAGGCGGAAGCACAAAAGAATTCAAACTCAGATTTAATTTTAAGGTTGGGGATAGCTAAAAGAGTAGTATCTTCATTTTTAATGTGGGTTTCTTGTAGTGAAATTACATCATAGTTGTTTTCAAATAGTTTATGGAATATTTTTTGTCTCTTTTTATATGAGTTCAGACCATTTATGTTTGTTGAGAATAGTGTGATTTGGGGTTGTTTATTGTTGTGGTGTTGGTTCCTTAAATTTCTCCTTTCTTGCCTCAGCTCTTGCCCGGGTAACTGGTCCATGTTTGCTTGACTCGTCATTCTGAATTTGTAATTCTTGATCATTGTTTATCAGATTGTCATCAAAGGTAGTTTCTTCGTTTCGGGGAGTGTCTCTAGTGTCGAATTCTTTAAGGGCAGACTGATCCATCTTCAAGATGTGGGCGTAGAAGTCTCTTGCATCTTCAGGAGTGGAAATTTTATATTTTTTATCCAGAAGTGTAATCGTCATTCCCTCTGGTATCATCCACCTAAACTGTATAGATTCTTTATTTAACTTGGTGGCTAGCGTTTGATAGGGTTTGCGTTTCTCCCTTACCCGCTTTGGGATTTGGCGTAGGATTACTATGTCTCGACCTTGATGGGTAGCTGGATTATCCTTAGAGGCATTGTAAATTTCGTCTCTGAATTTCCTTTTGAGAAAACGTACATGGACCTCTCGTGGTAGTCTATTTCGTCTAGCATATGAAGTTGTAAGCCGGTATACCTCGTCCATTTGTGCTAAAATTTCGTCCATTGGTTTGTCAATGATTTTAGCTATTATTGTCGCCACCGTGTGAGGAAGGTCTTGTTGGTCGGTTTCTATGATATTTTGGAAACGCAAAAAAAAGGCTGATTTCTCAAGCTCCAGGTTCATAAGGGACTCTTCCAGGGATTTGTTGGTATATTCTGCCTTCGCTTCTGAAAATTGAAATTTGGTATCCATCCTGTTGGTTAAATCTTCAATATTATTTATTTTTTCTGTATTATTCGTAATTGTTTCACAAACGACTTCCATTTGGTCTTCCAATTTGATCGTTCGCTCTTCAAGATGACCCGCATGTTCTTGAATTTTCTTGATGTCCTGCTTCATTTCTCCCATCGTTCCCTTTATAGATTCAAAATTAATATCTAATGTGTCTTGCATTTTGTTCATCTTCTCCAATAAGGCGTTTAGTGATATATTGGGAATTTCCTGTGTTGGTTGTTGGAGAGATGTTTTGTCTGACAAGTCAGCTGAACGTTGCTGGGTTGAATTTGGTGTTGCAGGCTGATTGGGGTTTTTCTTCCAAGATTTCATTAGGGTTGGTTGATTTGAGGTAGACATTTTGTATTAAGGAGAGGTCGTTAGAACAGTATGTAGATGGTGTGTATGATGTAGTAAAAGGATGTATGTGGTGTAGAGAAGTGTATGTAATGTTGTCGGAAGTAATGAAGTTAGAGTGATTAAGGTGGTATGGAAAGTTGCAGTATATGTAGTAAAGGTTTTTTGTTTTTATTTTTTAAAGATACAGTTAGTAGAGAGTTGTTAAGAGAATATCAGAATTTGTTACACTTAAGAAGTAGCAAGAGAAAGAAAGTTTATATTTAGGGTTCAAATTATCAATAAAATAGCATTTAAATCAGTATGACTCCAGTAGTAATATCTCAATGTATGGAAAAGAAAAGGAAGGGGAAAGAAAATGGGAGGAAGTAATAATTCAGTAGTACAATTATTCGATATTCAGTATAAGGGGAAAGACAGTCAATCAATCAGGGGGTTACTCTATTAAGGGTTTAAATCAGTTGAATCAATTAAGTTGATTAAATCAGATAAATCTTAAAACATTAAATTACTATAAGTTATAGAATCAAAAAGAAGTCCAGTTACTATTTGCTATTTAAAGTTAATTAAGGATAAATAATAATAAAGTCTAAAGTTTAATGTTAATATAAAGTAAAGCTATCAACTCAAAGTAATCTATCAGTATATTCTACCTAAATATAGTACAATCTATCTTAATATAATCTATATAAATAGTTCAGTAGCTAGAGTAAATATTACAATATTTTATGTATTACACAATTGGATAAGCAGGTTTTGTCAGTATATATAGTCCAAAGATATCAAAATGAGATTTAAGTAAATTAGAAGAAAAGCAAAGTTCAATCCAAATCAAAGGGTTCGTGGTTCAACAATATAATGCTATTAAATTCATCAAGTTCGGTACAGTTCGGTTCAGTTATATTGAAAGTTTGATAGAAAGATATTGGTGAGGTATAAATTCAAAGAGTAAGGTCAATGATTTTGTTTAGACTTTTGTTTGTAGTTGATGAAATAAATTTTAGTGACGAAGTTCCAGGGAGGGTGAGAAAAAAGAGACAGTAGAGGATTAGCAAGTTGACCAAAGTTCCGGATCTATGAACGTCCAATATTCAAGTGTCCTGATATCAAAATGTCCAAGTTGTTCAATTTCAATTTCCAAGTATCCAAAAGTAATCCAATATATGCAGAAAAGGAATCCAATATATGCAAAGATGTCCAAAAAGAAAAAGGATAATAGTAGTGGAAATTAAAAAAAAGAAAAAAAAGAAAAAAATATCTATATATGTATGAGATTCAAAAGTAAGCAAACTTTATTTATTTAATATTAAAGGAGGGAGGTAAAAAGTAATGAAAATTAAGGCAAAAAAAGGGTATGGAAAGGAAGGGTAAATGGTAGGTAGAAAAGTAGGGTCGGGGTTTTCCGGTTGCTGTTTTAACTCTTATCTGCTTTACTTTTTTCCAACTAATCAGGGTGTTATTTCAAAGACAAATAGCAAAGATATTATTTTTCTTGTTGCGGGGGGTTTAAACTTTCTCCTACCTTCGAAACACGTTACTTAAACCTTCTCTCCTTGCGAAAATTTAAAGTGTAGCTGATAGTTCTAGGGCAAGTCGAAATCACAAATAGACGTGGCGAAAATTCATTCTAAAAACTTTCAAGTAATTTCCGCCGAGTCATCGTCGCCATCTTTGCCAAGGGGATCGTAACACTCACAGATCGAAGTCGCCGCCTCCCGTTCTTCAGACTCAAAAAAAGAGCCGGGATGTCTCTTTCGCAAGGAGTAATCCAACACGTATACCACAAATCCAAAAACCGTCCTCAGTCCTTCTGCAGCAAGCAATAACACCCCCAAAGGTATTTGTCGTTACCGCGGCTTCCAAAATAAAGCAGAGCGCAGCGCTTCCGGATCAGCAAAAAAAAAGCTGATCTCTTTGGTTGATGATTTGGAGGATCTCCCGTCCCCCCGGGGGGGGTCCGCCGAACACCCCCGGATGCACGTAAACTTCCCCTCAAAGACCTTGGGCTCTATGGGTCCGCGGTCGCCCGATAGGGCAATCAATCAACACAAAAGGCCAGATGTAACCCGGAGAACCGGGAAACACACAGCGACAGCACTGCACCACAACCGGAAGTCCCATAAATAAAAGTAGGTACCTATGCTAGGACTATATTAGTAGGATGTGAAAACATAAAAAATACTGTATGTTAAAATAGGTCAAAGTTTGGTTATTATACAAATGGGTCAGTGGGAAAACATGTGGCCAAAAGTTACATTATATTCTAACCTTAGAAAGATATTTATTAAAATAATGTAGCATTGGTATATATCACTAACAAAATTGTCCAGAATGTATAAATGTACTTTGAATCTTTGCTAGAAATGTGAACAGTATTTTATCATATTTGGTGGATATGTAAAAATCCAAAGGTTTTGGATACAAATACATATTTTAATTCAGAAGATTTAAAGAGGTTTTTCTTTTGGGACTAATGGATAGGCAACTAAAAAGAAGCCATGGATTATTATATGGTAAAAAGTGGAAATGTTTAACACTATATACAACACAGGAATGGTGGGTGAAGATGGTGTAGAGATGGTTAAATCATCTGATTAGAGAAAAGACAATATATTTATTGTCTTAATAGAGTTGTTTTGCATATAAATGCTCTTATGATGTGGTTTCAGTGATTAGAAAAAATGGATAATAGAAAAGAGTGAGCTTTTTTGTATAGACTACAATATAATTTTATAATTGTACTTACTACAAAGGGAATTAGAACTTTTTTCCTTCCTTCCTTCCTTCCTTCCTTCCTTCCTTCCTTCCTTCCTTCCTTCCTTCCTTCCTTTTGTATTTTCTTTTTCTTTCTTAGTGGTTTTTATTCTATATTCATTTATATTAGGTTTTTATTGTTCAGTTCAAAATTTTTAATTATAAAATTTAATAATCCTCAAAATGAATCCTATCATATATCAAAGTAAAAGAAACTTGGTTTATGCAAAGATGTTGTGGTTTTCTTTTAAAGTGATTCAGATCATGTAGGCAAGGCAATTTGCTCAGCTAAATTGAAGGGGGCACCTGATTCATTTTTTAATGTGCTTTTGAAATGCTTTGTGCCAGAGCTTCAGAAAAAAATTCATTTCAACTTTCTCATCAGCATTGCTCTTTGTTTTGTTTCTCTCTGATCTCTCGTCTATTATTCCTTTCCCGAAACTGTACATAGTTAATGTTCCTCTTAGAAATCTGCAACTGCTGTGAACAATTCTTCCATGGGAAGCCACGAGGGGGCACTGTTGTCCTGTCTATAGCAGTGTTTCTCAATCTCAGCGCTTCCTTTTCTTATCTATAAATTTCATAATCTGTATTATATTTAAATACTCTTTGATCTTCCCCAGGCTGGGAGTATATTTTCCATATAATTCAAATGATATTTAATAAACTGATTCATGCATCTCTTGCAGCTGAGATATACCTCTTTCCATCCCAAATTGTGATAAAATATCCAAATGGTATCATACAAAATATAAAATATAAAATAATATGTAATTTGAGAGTAATTTAACACAATAAAATATCTGAGAAAATACATATAAAATTATGGTTAGTTTATCTAGTTTGTTTTTTTTATTAAACTCAAATGTCTCATTTGGGTTTCTCACTTTAATGTAAAGTTGGCAGCGGAAAAACAGTTTCCACTCAAAATATAATTCTTATTTATAAATGAGTTATAAATGATTAAATGATTTTTTTTTTGGCTTTAAAAAAGGCAAGTGAGAGAATAGAAAGAAAAACAGATTTACTACAATGGACGACCACAAGGGGGAAGAGAATACTACAGATTGTGCCTTAGTTTAACCTTGAGGTGTCAAACTTGATTTAATTGAGAACTGCATCAGGATTGTGTTTGACCTTGGTGGGTCGAGTGGGTGTGGCTGGGCTTGACATCCTGTTTTTTTGTAAGAGGAGGAGTTCAGAAGGATTTCAGAGGGAATCTCTCAGCTGGGCTATGGAGAGCTGTAGGCACTCATTTGGCTCTGGAGGGAATCGCTTGTTGGGAATTCAGCTGAGCTATTAGATTTCACTTGCTGAGCTATGGGATTCCTCTAGCTGGGCTCCGGTGGGCATCCCTTGGATATTATGATATATTGTGGTGGCACTTGGAGGGTGCGGCAAGTTGTTTTGGTCACAGTTTCTTTCATGTTCAGAGTTGTAAATACAGCCTTTCAGGACAAAGGATGTGATTGCACCTCATCTTTTTAATCACTGTGTTGTTTTATCTCTTGTATGGCTCCTTTAATATTGAAAACCCCCTGAAACTATAAATTACCAGGTAGTAATTCTGGGTAGAATTCTGTTTAATCTGTTTTATTTTTTTAAAGGAAGGACGTCACATTTTGCTCAGTTTGTTAAGACTTTTATTTTTTGTAATTTCTTTTAAATGCAGCAGGGATTAGGTTAGGGTTACAGCTAATTAAACATTGGTCTTTTATTAATGAAATTGCATCTCTTTTGATTTAATGAAATCAATGCTGTTTGGCTGCAGTTTAATGTTGCAGAGCTCTACGTTTAGTGTTTTTTCTTCTCCATCTTCAGTTTTCTTTCGTGTTCAATTCTCAAGTGGAAATGTATCCATAGGATCCAGAACAGTCTTCTTTTGGGCAAAAATAAATCTTTCATGCTCCTAAATCTGATTAGGCTGGGTCTTACCTGGAAAAAAAGAAACCACGCACCATTAATTTGATTAAATATGAATGGATTTAATTTACTTAATGAAAGCCAAAGCCCATGAGCTTTGCAAGTGTTTTGCAAAAGGGGCATTTGGGAAAGCTGCAACTTTGTGGTTGCTTTTTCTTCTGCAGCTGGACCTCAGGCAAGATAAGCTTCATCAGAAGTGGAAGCAAGAAGACACTGAAGGGATGGAGTGCAGGGCACCCAGGTTCTCGGATGAAAGGTAAATGAGGGTGAGGGCAACTGCGATTGGACTGGGACATCTGAGTTTTTCTAGGCTGGGAGAGAGATTTTCTTTGGGGGCTGTTGGAAGCCTAGGACTGGGAAGTTCCAAGGCCAGAATGGCTTGGTTTGGGGTAAGCACTTGCTTAACTGCCCACAATTCTCTGTTAACAACTGCAAAGTACAGTGTCAGAATTGCCACTGTACATCAGTGTCATCACATAATATATCCCTGCATCACTTAGGGATGGAAATTCTGGTCCCAATTCTGGTCACAATCAATAACTGGGTTTTTTTAACATGGTTTCTTAAAAAATCCTTATTGAACTGTAATATTTCTTATCTTACTTTCAGTATACATATATACTGTGTGTGTGTGTGTGTCTGTGGGTCTGTCTGTGGGTCTATGTGCACACACACAAACACACAAACCACACACACAAAATATATATTGACCATAGAGTCAACATTATAGATTCTGCACTTGGCTGATGTACATTGATGGCAACACAGTGCAACTCATATCGGCTGTTTTTACATGGCTGACTTAGGAATAGGAATAAGAATGTTCTTTATTGGACAAGTGTGATTGGACACACAAGGAACTTGCCTTAACCAGGTGGGCTAAAGTCTCGTACCCACATCTACCCTGCCTACTTTGCTTGGCGAACTTTAATGTTACTTTGCATCAACTGGTACCCATTTGTTTGGTTTATGCAAACCCAGAAAGCAGGTGAGCAAGGGTGAACAAGAATGTAAAATGGATTGATCCATTCTCAACATCATCTTTCAACTGGAGATGGCGATAAAATGAATTCACTTTAAATTTTAATACACATTAATCTAATTGATATTTCACAAAATTAAAAGGGAATTATCCCTTGGCTTTAGCACTTAGTTACATTTGACAACATTGCATTTGACAACAACCTCGAGGCTCGACTACTGTAACTCTCTCTACATGGGGCTACCTTTGAAAAATGTTCAGAAACTTCAGATCGTGCAGAATGCAGCTGCGAGAGCAATCATGGGCTTTCCCAAATATGCCCATGTTACACCAACACTCTGCAGTCTGCATTGGTTGCTGATCAGTTTCCAATCACAATTCAAAATGTTGGTTATGACCTATAAAGCCCTTCATGGCACCGGACCAGATTATCTCAGGGATCGCCTTCTGCTGCACGAATCCCAGCGACCAGTTAGGTCCCACAGAGTGGACCTTCTCTGGGTCCCGTCAACTAAAGAATGTCGCCTGGCGGGACCCAGGGGAAGAGCCTTCTCTGTGGTGGCCCTGGCCCTCTGGAACCAACTCACCCCAGAGATTAGAATTGCCCCCACCCTCCTTGCCTTTCGTAAGCTACTTAAAACCCACCTCTGCCGTCAGGCATGGGGGAATTGAGATACCCTTTCCCCCTAGGCCTTTACAATTCTATGCATGGTATGTATGTATGTATGTTTGGTTTTTTATATTAATGGGTTTTTAATCATTTTTAGTAATAGATTACTATTGTACACTGTTTTATTGTTGCTGTTAGCCGCTCCGAGTCTCTGGAGAGGGTCGGCATACAAATCCAATAAATAAATAAATAAATAAATAAATAAATAAATAAATAAATAAATAAATAAATAAATAAATAAATAAATAAATAAATAAATAAATAAATAAATAAATAAATAAATAAATAAATAAATAAATAAATAAATAAATAAATAAATAAATAAATAAATAAATAAATAAATAAATAAATAAATAAATAAATAAATAAATAAATAAACAAACAAACAAACAAACAAACAAACAAACAAACAAACAAACAAACAAACAAACAAACAAACAAACAAACAAACAAACAAAAAAATAAAATAAAATAAAATAATAAAATAAAATAAAATAAAATAAAATAAAATAAAATAAATAAAATATGAAAATGTGGATATTAAGGAAAACTGTATGCAAGCAAGTGAGAAAAACTGCAGTGCAAAGATATGTTGTGTTTAAAAAATATGTATGCTTTCTTTGTATATATGCTTGTGGAAAGCAAATCTATACTTGTTTTTTTTAAAAAAACAGAATATTATTGAAACAATGATAGGCAGACAAGTCCATTTCTTTCCACCGTATTTTGGAGGATCCTCCTCTTGTCTTTGTTTCATTTTATTTAGAAAGAATGTAAAACATCTTTCACTACCTGCTTCATTCCTTCTTTTCCCCCAGTCATTATGCTCTTTCCCTTCATTTCTATACTCACCCAAGGTACTATTTGCCATTTCTGCATGTGGTGTTTTTCACCATGATGACGTGTTATTAAGAGTCCTTCAAGCAACTGACAAATGTCATTTTCCCGATTCCCTGAATCAATAGAAAGAATGAAATAAAAAAGGTCACTTCTTTGGGATAGTTTCCCTCTCATTTTCTTTTCAGTAAACACAATTCCTTCTATGCTGTTGTCATCCTGCAGAGTGATAGATAGAAAAAGCCCTGTTGATTCTGAACTGAAGGTATCTATCAGAGAATTTTTAAAAACAGCCCTAGAATCTATGCAAATCATGAGACACGTGGATTTATGCTAAATCTCCCAGAATAGGTGATGCCAAAGGCTAACATGATAAGGCAGGTACAGTCAAAATAACTGCATAGTTGGTTGTTCATTATGTTAGCAAGGAGGGAGAGAGAGGGAGAGGGGGAGAGAAAGAATAGGGTTCATATATTTTGATAAGTCAGATTATCTAAGAAAGCCATTTCAACCCTTTCTATTTGGTTTCTCCTACGACATCATAAGCAGGGGCATGAAGGCTCATTGGTTAAAGACATTGAGCTGTTGTTAGCTGGAAAGCTGTGGGCCCTGGTTCGAGACCCAAGCTACATGGAACAGGGTGAGCTCTCGTTTCTTTCCCATAGCTCCCACCCACCTAGCAATTCCAAAGCATGCAAATGTATATTAATAGGTACCACTTTGGTGGGAAGATGTTCCATGCTCCTTTTGTGTATGGCCATCATAGAAACATGTCCGAAGAAATGGTCTTCGGGTGAAGTTGGGTTCCCCAGCCAAGAAATGGTGATGAGCATCGTGCCCTAGATTCAGACATAATTGACAGGGAAGCCGTTACCATTTGCTAGATCGTAGTAACTTACTCCACTGTTTGTATATTACAAATATGATTGGATGTGGCTTTTGATCTTGTCTTAATTGTGAGAGATGATTCAGGGATCCCAACAAATCTTGAAAAACACTTCTACAGCTTGAATAAAAGGCAAGATGGCATGAGTCGGTAGCCCATAGCACACCATTGGGTCTTTTCCAGTAAATCAGATTTTTAAAAAATCTGTGAATATCTTCAAGGTTCTTTAAAATAAAAGAATAAGGCAGAGGGAAAACAAGGCAAAGAATCAGAATGGTATAATGGTTAAGGTGTTAGACCAGGGGTAGGCAAAGTTGGCCTTTCTATGACTTGTGGACTTCAACTCCCAGCGAGCCAACTTTGCCTACCCCTGGCCTAACACCTTAACCATTATACCATTCTGATTCTGTGCCTTGTTCTCCCTCTGCCTTATTCTTTTATTTTATAGAGTCTACGTGTTAGACTAACAAGACCCACATCCTTGTCAAATCTCACCATAGAAGCTCACCGAATGTCTCTGGGCCAATCAGTCTCTTTCAGTCCAATTGAAGGATTGTTGTTTGTAGAGAAGAAATAGCTCTTGCATTACAGTAACATACAAGTGCATCGGAAATAAAAATATATACTTCAAAAATGGAATCTGAATGACACTAAGGCCTTCTTATCGCTCAGAGAAATTATACAAGCAATAAATTTCTATAGTAAATTTCTGTTCTTTCGGTAGTAAATGTACATCTGTGTATTCTTGTAAGTTTCAATGTATGTTCTTACTAGTGTGCACAATCTCTACATTTCCACCATTGGTTAGATGGGGGGGGGCAGGGAAGGCAGCAGGCAGGATGGGGTGGAACACAATTCCACCGGCGGAAATGAAGATGCGTACGCAGCTCCAGATGACCGGCAGCTGCCACTTGCCCCGGAAGTGGAGTAAAGATGCTGAGACATTGTATGGATTAAATAAAGGGTCACTTTATTAAATTAACATAAATTTAAATAACGTAACTTTAAATACATAAATTTAAATATTTAAATTCAACTATGACTAAGGACCTGCAGAGGCCAAAACTAACGGGGCGGAAGTTCCTGCCAGAACCTTCTTTGGCAACATTGGGCATAACTCCTTGCTGAACTAGGTGAAGGTATCCACCTTCACCTGGATCCGAGCCACGCCCCTTTGGCATGTGGGAGGAGCTCACCCTCCAATCTCCCAAGGGAAATTGGATCTAGTGAGTCCCATGGGCATCCTCTCTCCAATCCCCAACGTTGTTCTAACCGCTAGTTCCTGAAGAGAGGCGGTCCATCACCCTTTTAAAAGATGCCCAAAGGAGCATGCACAGTCACTTCTACTGCCCATTTCCACCCCTAACCTGCCACGGAGGGGGGTCAGATCTCAATCTTGGCTCCCTGACTCCCCCCCAGCCTCCTATACTAATTCCTGGAGGCACCTCTGCAGGTCCGACAGGAAAATGGCGTTCTCCTCATCTGAGAGGTGAACGCCATCGGCCCGGTAGAGCCAGGGCGTTCCAAATTTAATCAGGGGATGTTTCACTACGTGCCCCCCCAACTCCCTAACAACCTTGCCAATGGCCTGGTTAACACGTAACCTGGCCTTGTTGACAGCCTTGGGAGACATAGCATTCCACCAGACAAGTCTGGGGAGAATCTCGGACCACACGATACGTGTGTCCGGGAGAGCAGAAGTGATGGCCCAGAGGTCATTGCGGGCTTGGATGCTCATCGCCAAGCCACTCAAAACTCCAAGGTCATTGCCCCAAGGTGAATCACCAACAACTTGGGGGCTCTCTCGGAACGGCACCGGCCAAAAACCAGAGGGAGAAGCCCCTCCCAACGCAGACCCCTGCGGCCCAGCCAAATGACATCAGTCCACATGCCCAGGGACAGCTGCGATCCAAAGGAAGACCTCGCAGCAAACCTTCCGGCCCAAAAACCGAAAGTGTGGCCACAAAGCCACACAGCAGGCCTGGAAGCAGAAACAGCTGAAAAACAAACAACAATTAAACGCAGCCGATAGGCAGGGACGCTAATGAGGGGCCCTAACATAAGAACGGAAGGCAGATGACCTCCATTGACTGATAGCCATGATTCTATCCTCCGCAAAACCCGATGCTGCAGCAGCGGTGGTGGCACCAATCCGAAAGGAATGCGTGCCGAACTTGGATGGGTCAGCACCTATCTGAACTAGGGCTCTAGACGTGACTGTCCAAAATTGATATTTGGTTAGAGGGGGCCCATTGGCATGGTGGAAAAAATTCCCCGGGCCTTCACCACGAACTACGCGGAAGGCCACCAATGCTGACACCGGGCACACTGTTTTATTAGTTGCTGGTGCTAAGGTAACCCTTGCTCCACGGCCGTGCTGGTCCGTTTTGGACTGGCGCAGGCAAAGGGAGACCCCTGTCTCACTGTAATGCACGTCGCTCCATTGGAGCATGCGCAAGCTGATATCCCTAGTGGAAGTTCCCAAAACCTCACTTATCCTAAAAGCTCCAAAGAAAAGTGTCATTGCTGTCACGTGGAACAGGCAGGCTTCATACTGGGAAGTGCACAGCCTGCCCCACGTATGGCTTAGGGCCGACAGCTGTGAGATGGACAATGGTCGGCGGGCATCAGCCACCGGCCAGGGGCGTTCCTGGGATCCATCCTTCCAACATCCTTCTGACGCAGAAGTCACTGCAAGTGTCGGTAAAGCCATGAGCCTTGGCGATAAATGCCAGGCCCACCAGCTTGCCCCTGATGGTCTTATTGGACAAGCCCCGTTGATGTACCAGAACACAGTGCTCCAACAACTGTTCAATAGGTATGGGCCATGACTGTATATAACCCTTTTCGAACCTGAAATCCCATAACTCCTTACCTGTTCTTTGGTAAGCAGCCCGGGTACTCGGGGCTAAAGACAGCCCAATGGCCTGATCTGCTTCCTGCCTCCAGGGTTCGGTAGTCCCGCCAGGCTCCATAATTGCTGTGGCATGTTGTCTGGGAGACTCCGTACCCTAGGCACCAATGCCCGGAATCTGGTCAGCTGTCCACGGGATAAAGCATCAGTTGTGCCATTCTCCAAGCTGGGGACATGGCACACTGAGAACAGGGCATTTAGAGCCAGAGCTCTGCTCACAAAAAACGAACCAGTTGCATCACCCGTTCGCTCTTAGATGATAAAGAATTAACCACGTGGACAACAGCCAGGTTGTCGCACCAAAACTGGACAGTCTGGTTGGCTAGCTGGTCTCCCCAAAGTTCTAGTGCTACTACTAAAGTAAAAAACTCTAAAAAAGTGAGATCCCTACAAATACTGGCCATTGCCCATTCAGCAGGCAATGAGGAATGGCACCACCTGTCGGCGAGTATTACCCCGAAGCCGAGGGAACCTGACGCGTCAGAGTGTAATTGGAAGTCTGCTTGGAGAAACAAATCTTGCTGCCAAAAGGAAACCCCGTTAAAATGGGTCAGGAATGTCTGCCAAACTTGCAAGTCTTCCCTGGCCCCCGTATTGAGCCGCACCCGATGGTGGGGTGAGCTCAAACCCTGCATGGAGGTGTACAGTCTATGTAGAAATGCCCTGCCGGATGCAACCACCCAGCATGTGAAGTTGAGCAGCCCTGTAAGCTCCTGGAGTTGCTTGAGGGTCACCTTCTTAAGGCGGGACACCTCATCCAGTTTGAGCCGTATCTTGACTAATTTCTCCTCAGGCAGTCTGCAAGATTGTGTGGCGGAGTCCAATTCTATCCCCAGAAAGGAAATCCTGGAGGATGGTCCTTCTGTTTTCTCAGGCACTAAGGGCACCCCTAGGTAAGAACATAGCGTGTCAAATGCCGCCATCAATGCTTGGCATTGAGGTGTGCCAGCTGGGCCCGCAACCAAGAAGTCATCCAAATAGTGGATGACTGACTTGGATTCCGTTCGCCCCCTGAACGCCCATTCGAGGAATGTACTAAAGCTCTCAAAGAGAACACATGATATCGAACATCCCATCGGGAGAATCCGATCCATGTAGTAACCTCCCTCAAATTGGAAGCCCAGGAGGCTGGTCATCGGGGTGTATGGGCAAGAGCCTAAAAGCTGAATTAATGTTGCTTTTGCCCATCATTACCCCGACACCGCAAGCCTGCACCATGACCATGGCAGCGTCAAATGACGCATACTGCATGGAACAAAGGTCCTTAGGGATAAAGTCGTCAAGTGGGCGATATCTCTGGAGGAGGCTGGCCAGCCGGTCAAGCCTGACCGGACTGGGGCCCTTTCGCCAAAGTGGCAGCTGGCTTGTTCCTGTCTCGGTTGTTCCTATTTCTACTGGGGTGGGTGCAGGCATGTGTGGCATGCGTGCCACCACATTTGCCACAAGCATGGTGATACTTACAAGAGGAGCGTGCACAAGAGCCCTTGGCACTAAATTTGAAGCAAACTTGGGTGGGTCAAACACCCTGCCCCGTGCTGTTGCGGGGGGTAGCCGGCTCGTCTTCCTCCATCAAATGACCGCTATCAGTCCTCTGTCCAGTGCCGGTCTTCTGTGTGGCATGGAACCAGAGGTCGGGCACCTCCCGGTCCCAAGGCAGGGAGTTATCAAAAGCCACCCTCATCCTAAAGGACTCGTCATACTTTTGCCAGGCATCCCCTTTCACTTCAAAGTGTGCCATGGCAATTAAGTCAATGTATTTAATCAATGCAGTGGCCCTGCCTGGTTCCTTCTGGATGACTATAGATGCGTAGGTCAAGAAGGCATAAAGCCAGGAGCTGAAACACGGTCCCCCCACCGCAGGCTAGACTGGTTAAAGGAGCAGAAGGCCCCAGAGATCCAGGGAACCACTGAGCGGGGAAACCAGACCCCCACTCCCTGCCACCACTGTTAGTGTGTTCACCTGTGACGACCCGGTAGTGGCCCCAGCAGGTTGGGCGATTGCATCCCAAACTTGGGTGCACAGTGCTGGGGGACCCAACCCGACAGGCACTACCGAGGGGATTAGGGTGGCTAACCCCTCATGACCCGGTGTGGGTGCGTTGACCAAAGACTCACCCCTGCCATCCAGTTGGGTCCCAAGGGCCGAAGTGCCTGAGCTGGAATCCTGCATCAACAGGCCGCTGTGATCCAAGGCAGCTTCCTGTAATTCCGCGGGGCCCGGCAAGGCCCCCAAGGCAGCAGAGGGTCCCGGTCTCTGGCTTGCTCCGAAGGCGGCTTCCCATCGCGCATCCATCCGATCCAAATGCTCTAAAAGGGCAGAAAAGGATTGAGCAGACATGCCAGGTTCTGGGCACCGTGATGCCCGGGGCTCGGTAGTACACCGCCTCTGTGGGGTTGGCACTACCTCCCTTGCCTCCCTGGCCCGAACCGAAGGGGCCAGTGTCCTACGCGGGCGTGACCAAGTGGGTCCCTGGGTGGAAGCTTTCCATTTGGGGGCCATGCTGACTTGGCCTGCCCCAACCAAAAACAATACCAGGTCAGGCCTAGCCTGCCTTCGGGGTACTCCCTAGTGAGCAAGCCCCAGGCCACCCAAGCCTCCTGGCTGGGGGGTCTTAAGCTGACCTGAAAGGGGAATTAAGCTAAAAAATTATGTTAAACTACCCACCTAATCACCCCCACCCTGGCAATAAGGGAGGGCTAATACTGTGCCCCTGTATAACCCCCGTAGTGAGGCCTAAGGCCTGATGTTCCCAATACAAGGGGGTGCCCTACTAATCCCCTGCAAGGCTACAACCCCAAAATAGGCCCCCGCTAAAAAAGGGGGGTTGTGGGGGGGGACCAAGGGGGGAGATCCAGGGGGGGTGCTCCCCCACCTACAACTAGCAAGAGATAGTAGGCCAAAGGCCTACTCCTCTTGGACAGTAGTGAGAATCAGAGGCCTAAAGCCCTCTTACGCAGAGAAAATCAACCTGAGCGAGGCCTCGATAGGCCTCGCCACATGGTCCAAATCTTCAGCGAAAAGAGCGACGTCTGTTCACTTCGGAGATTCACCAAGCAAGGAGGAGGTCCTGTTCGGATCGCCCTTAAATAGGACGATCTAGGACCTCCCCTTGAGCCCAGCAAGCAGTGCGCCCCTTTGGCACGCTGCCAAAAGCTGAACTTCCAGTTTCACCAGTCATGCATTTCCTAGATTACCGGTCTTGGCTCAGCTCTTTTTTCCTTGCTGCTGAGTCTACACTCCTTGCTTTTTTCCTCTTTCCTCCTTCCTGGCCTTGGACAAGCTTCCCTCTCTCCGGCCCAGCTCCCCTCCAGCCTCACATGGCTATCGCCTGCCTGAGGTGCAAGCAGAATGCGTGGGTGGAAGCAGCACTGGCAGCATTTATGCTTCTGGCAGCACCCGTTCACCTAGCTACCCAGCCTGAGACGGGGGGGGGGGGCAATCCAGGAAGGAGAGCACGGGAAACGTGAAGCAAATTGTCACCCCAGTGAGCAACACTGGTAAGGTTATAGGTTGAGGCCTTAACAGCTCACTTAAACTATGATGATCGTCCAAGTCACTCCCACCTGCTCATATGGCCAGCAAGCCACTCCTACTCTGTCACATGACCATTAAGCCACACCCACAAAATAAGGTATGCACAGTGTGGCAGTAAAAATTTTGGCTGCCCATTACTGGGGGAGGGGAGTATAGCAAGATGTCTTTGATGATGTTTCACTTCTTATTCAAGAAGCTTCTTCAGTTCTTCATCCATGCACTCAAGAAGCTTCTTGGAAGTGAAATTTCTTTAAGCGTAAACAAAGGAAGTTTAAGTCGGCTTTTAAAAAAAGCACCTTTGGAATTTGATTGGGATATTGTTGGGTTCTTGATTGTTAATATGATGTTAATCTAAGTCTTGATCTCTCTTTATTTTTGGATAAGGAAAAATAAATGGTTTGAAATAGGAGTGAGAGAATCCACTTATGCCAGAGTGTAAAACACTTTAATCAACAGAAGTGGAGGCCTCAGACAAAACCTGTCTCCCATTTTTCACTTTGCTCTTTCATCAGTCTCCATGATAAACATTAAGACCACTGCACAGATTTATTAGCACTCAAAGGTGCTAATAAACCTGGGGGGGGGGGGTTTGAGGGTGTACGTGTTTGTGTGTGTGTTCCCCCTTAGCAACTTGCTCAGACTGAAGAAGCTACTTTGATAGGAGTGAAAGTTTTCAAAGCAACAAGAAAGGAAGCCCAGTTGCCATGACTCAACTTCCAGATCTTTGGGGTATTTAAAATAAAGAGAAAAAATATTCAATGTTGATGTTTTATTGAAGAGTAGCCCCACCTTGTGGATTGCACTATACAGTGATACCTCTGCTTAAGAACTTAATTTGTTCCGTGACCATGTTCTTAAGTAGAAAAGTTTGTAAGTAGAAGCAATTTTTCCCATAGGAATCAATGTAAAAGGAAATAATGCGTGCACATCCATTAGGAAAGAAATAAAAGCTCGGAATTTGGGTGGGAGGAGGAAGAAGAGGAGGAGGACAATCACTGCCGAAGGAAGAAGATGAGGTGAGGGGAATAAAAAAAATCCAAAACTTTAAGGCTTAAAAAAAAAAGAGGGACTGAGGCAGTGAGGAGGAGCACACGCCTCCAATACACCCGGTGCGATGCTGCCTCCCTTACACTGCATCAGAGAGAGAAACCCAGGCAGGCGAGAGGGGGGAACCTCTCGCTCCTTTGACTGAAAGACGGCTGCTGCTGCTACCTGCTTCCTCTTCCTTCCCTATGAAGGGCTCCCCTCTCCTCTCGCTTTGTAGCCGGCACCTTTCTTTCACTGTGGTGGCTCCTCGGTTTGGCTGAAGCCGAGTTGATCCAGCCAGGGTGAAGCACTCCCTTTTGCCTTTCTGTGCACAGACACTCCGGGAGGCAATCTCACTCTGGGTGTATGGAAGGCAGCGCAAGGGAGTCACCACAGTGAAGTGGTTTATTCTCTCTCCAAGCACCCAGAGAAAATAAAATGCTTTGTTTGCTCTGGACTGCCAAAGCCTCCTTAAGCGCCACCGAAAGCCTCCTCTGGCATCCCAGAAAAGCCTGAGATGGCCGGGATTAAAGGGGGAATGACAGGAAACTGACCAGGCCTTCATGCCGCTGTCAAATTTCCTGGGAAATTTTTCTGGGCTCAGGTTCTTAAGTAGAAAATGGTTCTTGAGAAGAGGCAAAAAAAGTCCTTATCTAGAAAAGTTCTTAAGTAGAGGCATTCTTAGGTAGAGGTACCACTGTATTTATCTCTTGAAAAGCTCTAACTTGCACATGGAAAAGTCTAACATGCTCACCAAGGTCAATGGTAGTCATTGGATCAATAGGAGCTGTTTCAGTCTCAAGAATGAAAAGAAAAATATTACCAATATTGATACACCATTACACAATGATACCACCCTTGAACTGCAATAATCCAAACCCTTATATAAGGTAAATCTGGACACAGATTATCCTAACTCGATCACAGTAGTCACTGGCTCAGCAGGAGTTTGTTCCAGTGTTTAAAATAAAGAGAAAAATTATTTGCATGGTGCTCTATTTTTAAAGAGTTGTCCCCAAAGTGGATTGCAATAAGCCAATCCTTTAAATGATTTAAATCTGGATGCCCAAAAAAACTTAAATCGTTCACCTGCTATGATGAGGCTGATGAAACCGTAAGGAATCATTCTTTGCATTGCTAGAACAAAGGAAAAAGATATGGACAATGTTGAAGAATCGGTGAAGAGTGGCCCCACCACATGGATTCTAATAGGCCAATTTCAAGAGATTTCATGAGTTTAAAACCTGGATGCAGAAAAAAGCTAAATCATTTTCCAGGGATAGTGGTGGGCTCTGGATCAGTGGTTATTGTTAGGGTATTTAGAACAAAGAGAATTATTTCCATGGTGTTCTATTTTTGAACAATGGTCTCAAGAGTGGATTGCACTCAGTGAATGATTGAAAATGCAAAAACAAAAGAAAACAAAACCCCAAAACCTTAAATCACTCACCAAGTACAGCGGCACTCTTTGAATTAATAGGAGTTGTTGATATTTCTAGAATGAAGAGGAAAGATTTTGACAATGAAGAGAAAAGATTTTGACAATGTTGACAGGCTATTAAAGTGTGGCCCCATCCCATGGCTTGTAATAAGCCAACCTCTTGAAATGTTTAAACCTGGATGCAGAAACCTTCAGTAGCTAGAATAAAAAGAAGAGTTATTAACATGGTGCACTATTATTAAAGAATGATCCCAAGGTCGGATTGCATTAAGCAAATCCCTTGAATAATTTAAATCTGAATGCAAAAAAACCCTCTCACCCTAAACCACTCACCAGGTGCAGGAACTGTCACTGACTTAAAAGGAGTCGGAATGAAGGGAAAAGATATTGACAATGTTGATACACTCTTAAAGAGTGATCCCATCCCATGGCTTGTAATAAGCCAACCTCTCGAAACATTTATATGTTATTAACATGGTGTTAAAACATGGTATTAAAGAATGATCCCAAGATTAGATTGTATTAAGCAAATCCCTTGAATAATTAAAATCTGGATGCAACACCCCCCACCCCCCCCAAATCATTCACCAGGTGTAGGGATAATCACTGATGTAAAAGGAGGATTTGGTATTTCTACAACGAAGGGAAAAGATATTGACAATATTGATATGTTCTCAAAGAGTGGTCCCATCCCATGGCTTGTAATAAGCCAACATTTTGAAACATTTAATAAATCCATTGAAAGGTTTAAATCTGGATGCAAAACACCACCGCCTTAAATCACTCACTAGGTCCTGGGACAATCTCTGACTGCACAGGAATCTTTGGTACTTCTAGATTGAAAGGAAAAAAATATAGAAAATATTGACAATATTATTTATTTATTCATTCTTTATTTGTTTTGTCAAGTACATTTTGGTAGTATACAGAGATATAACAATAATGTTGATATGTTCTTAAAGAGTGTTCCCATCCCATGGCTTGTAATAAGCCTACCTCTTAAAAAAATCAATAAATCAATTGAAAGGTTTAAATCTGGATGCAAAAAAAAAAAGCTTAAATCACTCACCAAGTGGAATGCCACCCCATGAATTAACAGGAGTCATTGATATTTCTAGAATGAATGGGAAAAAAAATACACTAACTATTTGTTTGTTTGTCTGTCTGTCTGTCTGTCTGTCTGTCTGTCTGTCTGTCTGTCTGTCTGTCTGTCTATCTATCTATCTATCTATCTATCTATCTATCTATCTATCTATCTGATCTGATCTGATCTGATCTGATCTGATCTGATCTGATCTGATCTGATTTGATTTGATTTGTATGCCGCCCCTCTCCGAAGACTTGGGGTGGCTAACAACAGTAAAGAAAACAATGTAACAAATTTAATATTAAACAATAATCTAAAAACCCCGATTTAAGAGACCAATCATACAAACAAGCATACCATGTATAAATTCTATAAGCCTAGGGGGAAAGGAAAAAAATTCAATTCCCCCATGCCTGACGACAGAGGTGGGTTTTAAGGAGCTTGCGAAAGGCAAGGAGGGTGGGGGCAACTCTGATATCTGGGGGGAGCTGGTTCCAGAGGGTCGGAGCCACCACAGAGAAGGCTCTTCCCCTGGGTCCCGTCAAATGACATTGTTAAAGAGTGATCCCATCCCATGGGTAGTGATGCTTTCCCATGGTTAGTTAAGCAAGAGTGGTTGTAATAACTGTCATAAAGGATTGCCATATTTGTTTGAATTTTATTTTAGTTGGATAATTTGAGCAGTGTGGGGGCCTAGTAGTGAAGATGCTCTGCTCCTGCTCAGAGGGTTGAGTGTTCAAAACTAGGTAATGACAGATATTTCTCTCCTAGGGTACAAAGAAAAAAAAATCTGCTGTGAACTTTATGTGGTTTCAGGAAGGGCATCCAACTAGCAAACACTCAGCTCCATCCAGTCACCCCGACTTTACCCTGAAATAAGTGAATAGAGAATCATAAAAGGTGAGTTTTAAGTGGGCTCTGCCATAATGCAGAATAATGGAATAATACTAGGAAGAAGAAAAAATGTTCTATTTTATGATTTTATATACAATAATTATTTATTATTATTATTTATTGTTCTGTCTGGGTGCCCCCAGACTTCAACACCAACTGAAAAAAGCAGCCAGACACGCTGGTAAAAGCAAAGGCACTTTATAGTTTGAAAAACAAACATAGAGAAAAACCTGTTCTTCCACACAGGCAGGCTATGAGGCTTCACAGCAGAGTCAGGACGGCCAGACAATACAGCAGACTTCTTGCTGGCACACACACCACTGTAGAGAATAAGACCCACACCTTCTCCCCCAAGGTTTCAGCCTTCAAGGCCACAAGCCAGAATCAGAGACGCCACAGATCACAGCCAGGTCCCAGGACTCCCAAAGATAATACTCCACAATACAGGAAGGGTGGGTCTGCCTTTTCAGCCTTTCTGGGGAGAACCACACCCAAACCCAGCTGTTGCCTATTTAGGGCTGGAAATACCTGGCTAATTGTCCCCTTTGTTGTGCTGCTCTTCTCTGCCTGAGATCGATGATGGCTTGTGCATTTTCATCTAAGGACTCCAGGCTGCTTGCTGGGGAGAGCTCCACCCCGGGGAACTCAGGCTGTTCTCCCTCTCCCTCGGCCTGATATTCCTCCTCCCCGTCTGCCTGGGCCTCCTCCTCCTGTTCCTCATCCTCCCCCTCTGAGCATGGAGCCGGCAGAGGGTCAGCCGTTCCCTGAGGAGCCTCAGACTGAATCACAACATTTATTAGATTTGTATGCCGCCCCTCTCCGTAGACTCGGGGCGGCTCACAGCAGTGATAAAAAAAATACATAGTAACAAATCTAATAATTAAAATCTAAAATAACAATTTAACATTAAAAAGTTTAAAAAGAAAAAAAACCCAATATATAAAATACACACACACAGTCACATCATGCACAAAAATACATAGGCAAGGGGGGGATGTTTCAGTTCCCCCAAGCCTGATGACAGAGGTGGGTTTTAAGGAGTTTACGAAAGGCAATGAGGGTGGGGGCAATCCTAATCTCTGGGGGGAGTTGGTTCCAGAGGGTCGGAGCCGCCACAGAGAAGGCTCTTCCCTGGGTCCCGCCAGACAACATTGTTTAGTCGATGGGACCCGGAGAAGACCAACTCTGTGGGACCTAACTGACTGCCTTCTGCCGCTGGGATTCGTGCGTCAGAAGGCGGTCTCGCAGATATCATGGTCCGGTGCCATGAAGGGCTTTATAGGTCATAACCAACACTTTGAATTGTGACCGGAAACTGATCAGCAACCAATGCAGACTGCGGAGTGTTGGAGTAACATGGGCATACTTAGGAAAGCCCATGATTGCTCTCGCAGCTGCATTCTGCATGATCTGAAGTTTCCGAACATTTTTGAAAGGTAGCCACATGTAGAGAGCATTACAATAGTCGAGCCTCGAGGTGATGAGGGCATGAGTGACTGTGAGCAGTGACTCCCAGTCCAGATAGGGCTGCAACTGGTGCACCAGGTGAACCTGGGCAAACGCCCCCCTTGCCACAGCTGAAAGATTGTTCTCTAATGTTAGCTGTGGATCGAGGCGGACGTCCATGTTGCGGACCCTCTCTTCAGGGGTCAATAATTCCCCCCCCAAGGTAATGGACGGACAGATGGAGTTGTCCTTGGGAGGAAAAACCCACAGCCACTCAGTCTTATCAGGGTTGAGTTTGAGTCTGTTGTCCGATTGTCTGATTCAAATTTGCTTCCACAAAATCTTAAATCACTCAATAGAGTGGGTGATCAACAGTGTTATATCACCAGGAAACTTTGTAACTACTAGAAAAAAAAGATGATACAAGACTGAACAATGGTTCCATTTCTTTGTTTTATGCCGTCAGTTACTTGAATAATTCAACTCTGTACACTCAAAATGCCAAACAACTCAGAAGTACTGGTAGCCGCCCCGAGTCTTCGGAGAGGGGCGGCATACAAATCCAAATAATAAATAAATAAATAAATAAATAAATAAATAAATAAATAAATAAATAAATAAATATTTAATAAACACAGAGGATATAAAAAAAACCTTTGCAACATGCTACAGAATACTAATTTCTTGGATACTGAATTATAACATTGGTATCTAAGAAGCTCCAAATTGCTCGAGATCAAAGCATTTTTTAAAAACCCATATTGGCCAAATACCTCCCACCCTTCATGCTAATATCATCTGCAGTAGGTGCCCTTGTGATCTCACCAGTGGCTTGGATTAAGATGTTTATAAGGAAGTGCAGTAATTATTTAACTTATTCCTGGTTCATTTCAAGAAGCTCCCATATTGTCTTGCTTGGAATATAAATACACCAATTACTTATAAGGTGAGGACTGCTTATAAAGGCAAATTTGGTTTACTTTTCTTTCAAATTGTTTCACCCCTAGTTTATAGGAATATGATGTCTTAACAATTTCTTTTATTGAATAGTTTTGAATTGAACAATATTTGATTACATTTCATAAACTCATCAAAGCAGATCTTACAATGAAATACTTTTCTTTGCTTCTCTTTTTAAAATGCCAAAACTCAAAATCCCATAATAGTAAATTCATATAGCAATAGCACTTAGACTTATATACCACTTCACAGTGCCTCTCTAAGTGGTTTACAGAGGGAGCATATTGCCCCCAACAATTTGGATCCTCATTTTACCGACTTCAAAAGGATGGAATAGAATAGAATAGAATGGAATGGAATAGAATACAGAATAGAATAGAATAGAATAGAATAGAATAGTTGGAAGGGACCTTGGAGGTCTTCGAGTCTAACCCCCTGCTTAGGCAAGAGATCCTTTACCATTTCAATCTCTTCTTAAAAACCAGTATTGGAGCATTCACAACTTCTGGAGACAAATTGGTTGATTAATTGTTCTAACAGTCAGGACATTTCTCCTTAGTTCTAAGCTGGTTATCTCCTTGATTTAGTTTCCACCCATTGCTTTGTGTCCTGCCTTAGGTGCATTGGAGAATAGCTTCACTCCCTCTTATTTGTGGCAAACCCTGAGATATTGAAACACTGTCATCACTAGTCCTTCTTTT
Organism: Erythrolamprus reginae; assembly: GCF_031021105.1. Lineage (NCBI taxonomy): Eukaryota > Metazoa > Chordata > Lepidosauria > Squamata > Dipsadidae > Erythrolamprus > Erythrolamprus reginae. Next base: position 195,506,353 of record NC_091951.1, on the reverse strand, counting down.
TATTAAATTAGACATACCCAATTCCAGCAACTGTTCTTTATCTGTTTTAGCCTCCAGTCCCCTAATCATGTTTGTTGCTCTTCTCTGCACTTTTTTTTACATCCTGGGGGTTAAAATTGGATTCCAAGTGTGGCCTTGTCAAGGCATTATGAAGTAGTATTAACATTTTATATTATCTTGATTCTGTCCCTCTGTTTGTGAAGCCTAGAGGGATATAATTGAGCTTGGAGCTGGCAAAATTCAAAGTGTGAAACTGTTTGATCCTCAATAATCTAAAATTTTCTGTTATAAAAAAGTCAGAGTTTGATTACTGTATTATGGTCTGTGACTCGTTCAAGAAAAAAGTTCACATTAATGGCAAATGGATCAAGCCTAGAGGGATAAAATTGAGCTTTGAGTTGGTAAAATTCAAACTGTGGAAACTGCTGACAATCGGCAGTCAGCAGAATTAGCCTGCAATTCTCCATTGTAACCACTGCACCATCATGGCTCTTACATATAAGAAGAGATCGACTAGATCACTCCTAAAATCCATTTAGCTTTCCTTCCACTCCGTGCAGCATATCCAGCTAATCTCTGAAATCCCCATGATTGGATCAGGGAATTACATCAAATTAACCCCAAGAATGAGAATGGATATGGAATTATGAGAAGATACCAACTTACCTCCTAATACCAACATATACATAAGTATATAAATTCCAGTTATCTTCATCATCAGGAGTACGTTGCAGGTGCCCAGTAATTCAGACTGAAGGAATCAAGGATAGTGCAGAACACATGCCAACTGTCCTGTGTTAAATAACCAAAAGAACCGCCTATGGGAGGAGATAAAGAATGGGGAGAATAATGGTTTACGTAATTAAAGATAAGTTCAATTAAATCAGAGCATAGGATTTGCAGGCACTAAGCCAAGCATGAAATCAACTATGGTAGGGTTTTCTTCCCTTCAGAAAAGGGACCACATTCAGGAAGTGATTTTTTTTAAAATTAAATTGTTGCCTCTGAAAAGTTATTTTTTTCTTCTTTATCTATATAAGAAAACCTGGTGGAGCCAATCTCCATATCCCCAGGTATGCTTAAAAATATTACTATCAGAAGAGGAATGTGCATACATGCCTACAGGTTGACATGGTTTGCAAACTTTTTGATCCTCGATAATTTCAAATTTCTATTATAAAAAAGTCTGTATTATAGTCTGTGACCAGATCAGAGTATAATACATAAACTGAGATTTCAAGTTCTCATATATATTCAAATAAAATTAATTGAAAGGCTATTTTAGGGGTTGGGGGAGAGATGTTCCTTATCTCATCATTTTGTTGTAATCAATTCTGAAATGACAGCAGAGGCAATACTAAAACTATCCTGAGCAGAAGAAATTGTGGTGCTTACGAAGAAGGCACTTATTTATTTTTATTTATTTTATTCATTTTGTCAAGCACTTCCTGCTCCTTAAAATTAAAATGGGAAGCAGAGTCATTTGATTCAACAAAATCAATAGTGAAGCAAATAATATAATCAGATGGAAAGCTCTATTGTGGTTTCTAAAATGGATGATATTGGGACAACAGCCCTTGATACATTACTAAATTAAAGGAGTAGCAAACTGTTAAAAACTATGTTTGAATCTATTCAGAGGCACTGTCTGAATTTAAGATTCATAGGCTTTGAAGAAGCTGCAGAAAGAAAAGAAGAACTCTAAAATCATTATGCAGTTAGCCTTTTTTAGTGATCACAATTGGAACGGTCAACTCGGTCATTACCCACAGTTGTTTCTAAGTGAAATCACGACTGTTCTCATAATCTTATTTCTTTTGTTTTACACACTTTGTAAGTTGTAATGTAACATTTGGTTATAAAGTAATTACTTCATCACTGTTGCAACAATATATAAATGAGGTTGTCAGCAAACAAAGACTATAATTACAAATTGTTTTGCTTTTATGTATTTTATCTTTACTTATGTACTATAACTTTTTAAACTTACTATTCTATTTTTAAAGTTTTTTATTAAGCATAAAAATGTCAAAGATCTAAAGCCAGGAACATAATTGTTATAGTTATAACAATTGCTCAATTTGTGGATTGGTATGATATTTGAAAAATTTAAGATTCGCATAAGGGATACTACTTATAATTCTAGGGGCACTAGATATATTCAAAAATTAATTACTTTCCAGAATTTTTCCTGAATAAGTGTGGTAAAGAAGCATCAGTCTGCAGGAAACTACTGGTTATACTTTAGTTTTATGGAACTTTAGATGTTATTATTTCTATTCTTAACCTGAAACTTGGATTTAGACCATTATTCAAAATAAATTATTATTCACAAAAATCAATATCGAATTGGTGGAATGCTATAAAACTTGCATTCAGTGGCAATGTATTAAGGGATTGTTTTTACTGAAAAAACGTAAAATTTCAAATTGGATTTATTGGCATCAAACATTTAATCTTCTCTGGGGTAAAAAAAATCCCTAATAAATATAATTTTGAAAAATCCATAAATTATGGAATAAAAATTAAGGGAGATTTTTAAGAAACCAGTAAAATTTCAATAAGTATTGAATATAAAAAATAAATCTGCTAATTAAAATTTGGAAACTCAGAAAGGAATAATGTAAAAGCTTGGTTCATTCACAACTGATAATAACTGGATGAAAAATACTCAAAGTACACCTTCTAGGATTTGCTATTTTTTGCCCCTTTTTTTTAAAAAAATAACTCAGGTAATTCAATTACACTGAACTTTAATAATAGTCTGTTTTAACTTTCCATATGAGTCGTTTGATAATTCAGGTAATAGACTCCTTTAAACAATGTTTAAGGAAATTCTTGGAGAAGACTTTACTTGTGATGGTGTTAAAAATAATTTATAATTTTTTTCAGATACTACATTTTTTCAGTGATGTGAAAATTAGAATAGTTTTAAACTTCTTAATGCTTTGAGACATATTAATTATCACGAATTCCAGTGACCGATAAGGTCCCACAGAGTTGGCCTTCTCTGGGTCCCGTCAACCAAACAATGTCATTTGGCGGGCCCCAAGGGAAGACCCTTCTCTGTGGCGGCCCCGGCCCTCTGTAATCAACTCCCTCCAGAGATTAGAACGGCCCCCACCCTCCTTGTCTTTCGCAAATTACTGAAGACCTACCTATATCGGCAGGCATGGGGGAACTGAGACATCTCCCCCAGGTTTTTACTTTTTTTTTTGTTTGGTATGTATGTGTTGTATGATTTCAATCTTGGCGTTTTTATATATCTTTTTATTATTAGATTTGTTTCAATGTTACACTGTTTTTATTATTGTTGTGAGTCGCCCTGAGTCTTCGGAGAGGGGCGGCATACAAATCTAATAATTTATTATTATTATTATTATTAGTCTGAAAGCTTTCTAAAATTTAATGCAAATTACACTCTAGAGTCCTGTTTTCTTTGTACAAGTTTCTCTTAATTAATTGCAAAGAGATTAAAATTATGACAGACACATACGATGATATACAGGGTGCATTCCAAAAGTAATGCATTTTTTTTAAAAAAAGTAATTCATTGAACAGATTTGCACAAACACTTGGAATTCTTCAAAGTATTGTCCTTGAGCCTCTACACATTTTTCCAGCAACTCTGCCATGACCGGTACACATTTTTTCCAGCAACTCTGCCATGACTAGTACGCACCCTGGAAGGCGTCTTCGGGGACCTCTCGCAAGATCTTCATCACAGCTGATTGGATCTCTTCTATGGATGAAAAACAGGTTCCTTTCAGGGCTGCCTTAAACCAAGGGAACAAAAAGAAGTCTGCTGGGGCGACGTCAGGACTATGGGGGGCAGTGTTGGCACCTGGTGTTTGGCCAGGAACTCACGAACTCATAGTGTGTTGTGGCAAGGTGCATTTTTCGTCCATAGAAGAGGTCCAATCAGCTGTGACGAAGACCTTGAGAGAGGTCCCCGAAGACGCCTTCCAGGGCATGTACCGGTCATGGCAGAGTCACTGGAAAAAAATGTGTAGAGGCCCAAGGACAGTACTTTGAAGAATTTTAAGTGTTTGGGCAAATCTGTTCAATAAATTACTTTTCTAAAAAAAATGCATTACTGATGATTGAACCTGACTAGGTATTTGCAAGCAACAATCAAGCTCAGAGACCCCCAAGGATTCTGAAGTTTAACATTGTGTTATATATATTTCCTTTTATTAGAAAGTAAAAATTAATAATAGATAAATTATTTATATTCCGCCCAGGGAGGGGCGGCATATAAATCCAACAAACAAACAAACAAACAAACAAACAAACAAACAAACAAACAAACAAACAAACAAACAAACAAATAATTGTATTTATTCAGATTAACTTGCTTTCACAGAAATATTATCAATACAGTTAAGATGGTTAAATGTTGCATTTTATGTAAATCATTCAGTGGTAAGGTGGATTGGAATCTTTGGAATCTTCATGTACTTTGATTTTCATTTTTTGAAAGTCTAATCTATAACTGTCATAGGCCATCATTAGAGTCAGTTCTTTGAATTCACAAGAAATATCCTTAGTGTGGATTGTCCTCTCTCCCACTGTTTTTTCTGCTTATCGAACAATCAGCAATAGCTTTAAGAAGCAGAGGGAAATCAAAGTAACAGGAAAAAATGAGTAAGATATATTGGTATGTATAGGATACTATTTATATAATACCTTTCAAGTAGTTTTAGAATATAGAGTCACAAAACTGCAAAAATTTTCTTGGTTAACAATTAATTTCAGATTATCAAACCACATGTTTTCCATATATTCAAGCACTCTTTTCTAAATCTATAGAAATAATTGCTCTTCCCAAAATTTAATTAATTAGGCATACCAATTACAAGGAACATTAATAATTTCCCCAAATAATAATGACTCTGTTTAGAAGACAATTATATAGACTATGAAGAGATCATACAAAACAGAAAATCCATTTTGGTTTTAAAATTATAGCCATTAAACTGCCTGCTGAATGCATGGATCTATTTTTATTTCAAAGTTTTCCTTGTAATGGTTTGTGAAAAATAAAACAATTCAAAAATTGGCAAGGCTGCACTATTTTGATTTACAATACTTATCTCTTAATGAGGGAGAACTGAGTTTACAAATTCATAGTAAGTGAGGGAACCTTTATAAATACTAAATTTAAATTTGTAAACAATGCCACACTTTATGTTTGGAGAGATTCATAGAGGCCTGAACCATTTAGAGTTTTTGAGGCTTCTTGGTATACTAAAATATAATAAGGTGCATTTTAACAACAAAAAGTTCTTTGCTCGATAAAAAGAGACATAATTCTAATAATTTACTGACTATATACTGACTCTGGGAATGATTCAGAAATATATTTATTGTTCATTGTGTTTCAATAATATGTATTTTGTTGGATATCTTACCATAAAAATACAATAAAGGGAGTACATATTTATTTGTACATGTGTTAACAGCAGATAGAATTGTATTTGCACAATAGTGGAAAAATGAAGAGATCCCTACAGAGGAAAATGTAATAAAAATAATAGACTGTGCAGCAATGGATAGATTAACACTTAAAATTAAGGAGAAGGAAGAAACTGAATACTTTTAAACATGGGATTTGTTTTCTCAAAGGCTAACTAGCAGAAACAGAAGTTACAAACTTAAAAGCACAAAAGAATGATTAATTACATAAGGAAAGTTTAATAAAATGGATGAGCAAATACTAATATCATTGCGTAATTATTAATGCTATGAATATTATTCTTATTATTGATTACTATTTCTTAAATTTAACTGTACCCAGACAACTCACTGTTTATTTAAACACTAAATAATTGGTTTAATAAAAAGAATAAAAACATGCAAGTTAAAATTCCAACCTTTTAAAAAAACAAATAAATCAAATTTTAAATTATCTATAATTCCAGAAAGTTTCTTTTTCTTCCCTGTAACAATATACAAAAAATACTGTATCCTAAATTTAGAAACTAGCAGTTTTGTCAATTATATGCAATAAACTAATTTGGCATTCAAAAAATTAATAACATTTATTTTGTATATTATTTTCTTTTCTTAGGTAGCTCTCAACTTATTTTCAGATGTTTATTTTCTGAAATGTGGGGGAGTTCTGAGCAGTAATAAATAAAAATGGCAGCCAGACATTGAGAGTGAGTAGTATTCTGTTGGTATTACTTTTGGATGATTATCCATTGAGAAACTTTCTGTTCTTATGCTGTACCTCCAGTATCTTCTTCAAGATCACTTGATTGCTTCCATTTTCCAGTTAATCACTTGTGGTTCAACAAATTCACCCTTGCCAGACTTGTTCCATAAGAAGTTATTTAGTTTTCATCTTAAAATACAATGCCAAGGACTAATTGTGTACACTAAGACAAGGAAAACTAACATTTATTTTATCAAGCCAATAATTATGTTCAAGCTCTATTGTTCTATCATTCTTCCTGGGACACCAGATTAATAATCATTGTCACAGCCAGTTCTCAACTGCCAAATTGTTGATGCAACTGATTGCAGAAGAGAGATTTCAGTCACAGAAAAGTTCTGGCAGTCCCTCTCTAATTTCATGCAGTGTAGCTTTGTCCCTTGGTCATATTAATCAGGACACAACCTTATAATTAGTTATGTCAAGAAAAGGGCCATACGTTATGTATAGATCTCATGTCCTCTCTGCTCCACTCACTCCTCTCCCTGAATTTATCAGGGCAAAATATTTTATTTGTGATACCTGAAGAAGTTAGGCTCCATGGAAAATATGAAAATATGTTCTTCCTTATGCAAGACATGAAATAAATGTTTTTTATTTCAGTTAGACTAATCTTACTTGGAGAACTGTTGGGGCAATATTAGAATTGGGGAATGTCAGTATGTAATTGATTCTTTTGATAGCTAAATGCCCATTTTATTTTTCTATATGTGCTAGCACTGTACCCTCTGAGCTGCACGCCTGCACGCCCGCGCACCCCAAAACACCCCCTGCACACCCTTTTCCAAGGGCGCGCAAGGAGCTGCGGCCGCCCCCGCCCCTCCCAGCACCTCTGGCCCTCTCGTGCCCCTGGCTTCTCGCCGCTGCCCCCCGCCTGCCTGATCCACCTCTCTTTCTCCTCCGGTGTTTCCCGCCTTGGGGCGCGTCTCCTCCCACAGTGGGAATGCCCGCCCCACCCTTCTCCCAGTCCCTTTGCCAAGAGCGCTTTCATCCCGGGCTGTCAGCGAGGGGGCTTCAGGAGAGGCGGGGCAAGCATTCTTCTCACAGCAGAGGCGATCGAAGGTGATTTTCAATGTTGGGTGTGCACGCTCCCCATCCCCCTGCTAGCCCGCCCAGAAGATTCAAAATAAGAAAAACCTTTGCCGACAAAGATTTTTCGTATTTTGAATGTTCCAGGCAGGCTGGCAGGGGGATGGGGAGCGCGTGCGCCTGACATTGAAAACCACCTTTGACGGCCTCCGCTGTGACAAGAACAGAGAGAGAATGAGAGAGAGTGAGAGCAACAGACAGAGCAAGATAGAGAGAAAGTGAGAAAGAGAGACAGAGAGAGAAAGAGGGGGGAGAGAAAGAGAGATAGCAAGAGAGAGCGAACAAGAGAGAGAAAGAGTGAGAGGGAG